>NC_086319.1:190099095-190351595 GCF_036172605.1 Pelobates fuscus | reverse complement strand
GCTTTAAAAATCATTCAGTGGTGAATTTATTTTAATATATAAATATTTATTCATAATTATCTATATAAATGGTTGTAAACCCAATCTGTAGTACACATTTAACATTCAGTTGTTTTAAATGTTTTATATTGGTCTGTGTAGCCCATCTAGAAGTATTATTAGTGTTATTATTCAAGTAACCCTTTAATAGTAGATCTAAAGTCTCTAGATGGGAATAACACGTGCATTACTTCTGCAAATTCTATTGTGTGAATACAAAGTCGGCATTTGTTGACGTGTGCATTGCTACTGACTTGGTGTAAACATCCTGGTGAGATAAGTATAGGTCCGTTTTTGAATTATACTGCATTCATTTCTCAAGTTAGCATGACGTGTCACAGTATCGATACTTTGTCTAGACTACTGACCTGTCTTCAGTTTGCACTGATCACATGACAAGTACAGTGCTGGCTGGAAACGGGGCTTTCAGTTTACAATGTAAACGTCTTAAAGAATGTGGACAGGGGTTCGATTCCTGTGTTTATAGTCCATTCCGTGCTGAGTGTGTGCACTGCTTGGGGGTGCATTTACTATGAACAAGGTGTTCTTAAAACAGATGTTGAATAAGTTTATCGGTAATTTTCTTTTTCTTCTAAAATTAGCACAACAGCGCAGAGAAAGAGGGGATTGTACCCCAATATTTAAGCTGTATGATTTGCCATGAAATAATGGGGTAAAACTTTAACCCCTTAAGGACCAGACTTCTGGAATAAAAGGGAATTATGACATGTCACACATGTCGTGTCCTTAAGGGGTTAAACGCCAGACAGCATACTCTGCACATGATACCACTCCTAATAATGTGTGGATTATTGTTCTGATTTAAGCATAGGATTTGTTTAATAGAGCATATATGAAACTTTAGATTCCATACCATTCACTATAGGCGGAATAATATTGTTTGCTTATTGCTGCAGCTATTAGAAATAGAATGAAGGGCTAAGAATTCATTGCGCCTTGAAAAATATTCAGTGCATACAGCATTACGTAGTTTTAGAGTCAATTTGTGTGTAATATATATATATATATATATATATATAGTTAGGATATATGGCCATGCTTTCTGACATCTTAAAGGGATACTCCAGGTACCAATACTACTTTAATGCATTTAAAGGGACACTCCAGGCACCCAGACCACTTCTGCCCATTGGAGTGGTCTGGGTGCCAACTCCCACTACTCTTAACCCTGCAAGTGTAATTATTGCAGTTTTTATAAATTACAATAATTACCTTGCAGGGTTAACTCCACCTCTAGTGGCTGTCTACTAGACAGCCATTAGAGGGAACTTCCTGACTCATAGCACAGATTATCTCATAGCACAGATTACGCTGTGTGAGGACCTCCAACGTCACTCAAATCCCCATAGGAAAGCATTGAAAATAATTTTCAATGCTTTCCTATGGGGAGACCTAATGCACATGCGCATTAGGTCTCCTCGGCCAGTGGGCTGGATCAGTCTCGCCCACCGGCCGACGGAGTCAGTAGAAGGAGCGGCGAGGAGGAGGCAGCGACGAGGGACATCGTCGCTGCCTCAGGTAAGTGACTGAAGGGGTTTTCACCCCTTCAGCAACTGGGGATTGGGGGGTGGGAGAGGGATCCTGCAGTGCCAGGAAAACTGATTGTTTTCCTGGCACTGGAGTTTTCCTTTAATAGGTTTTGGACTCTTTCTTATGCTGTATATTTTGAATGCTCAAATCTTTATAGTTTTTGTATAAAATAAATAAATGGTTTTCAGAGTGCTGCACCATTAGCCTGCCTCTTTAGCCACACCACCTCACTCCAGAAAAATACCTTTTTGAAGGTACAGCTCAGCCGCTGACATTATGAATGAGTGGCTGAACACATATTCTGGTTATTGCAGGGTGAATGTGTCTATAGGCATGTGGTGGTGGTGGTGGTACAATGGCTATTGGCATATTCAGCAGTGACATCACCTGTGGAACTGCTGCTATGTCCATATAAAGCCATGCTGGATTTGGATTTAAAGGTTTCAGATCTGAGGTTCCTGGTTGGTCGGGCATTAAACTGGTCTGGCAAGCTTTTACTACTGCTTTTCCCTCTAACCGTATTAAAATGTGAGCTTTTATGCCCTTATCCTCTCCTTTCTCACTGTGGCGATTTATGTTGGAATGCAGTTGCTTTTAAGCTCTCGCAGTGCATATCCTGCCAAATGTCATATCCTAATATCATGTAAGGAGAAAAGGAGGGTTGCACTCAATCAAAGGGATAAGCACAGGGTGCACTGAGCATGGGTCAGCAAACCCAAAACAATCTGTATAAATGAAAAAAATCTCAGGCACTCACTGTGATTACTTCCAGACCGTTTTATTGCAATGTTTCGACCTGAAAACAGGTCTTTATCAAGTTAGCACCACAGTGACAGGAAGGCATTTTTATACACACACAACAATCAATTAATGTACAATTACAAAATTCATTAACAAGAAAAGTGATAAAACAGATGATCAATTAATTAAATTAATACATTCATCAGATCCATATATAAATACCTAAATAACATGAAAATTAATAAACAAGTACATGGCATATATTATATATGGCAATCATTTAAGAAGGGCCTTAAATCCCATCTCTTCAGGAAAGCGTATGGCCTCCCAGAGTAATCTCTCCCTTACATACCTGTCTCTTGCTCTCCTATGGGATAGTGCTTTGCTCTCTCCTCCAGCTCTGCTTCACTCCTACTTGATATTTCCTATCCTAATGTTTCTAATACCCCACCTCCTATAGACTGTAAGCTCATTTGAGCAGGGTCCTCTTCAACCTATTATTCCTGTAAGTTTTCTTGTAATTGTCTTATTTATTGTTGCATCCCCCCCTCTCAAAATATTGTAAAGCGCTACGGAATCTGTTGGCGCTATATAAATGGCAATAATAATAATAATAATAATAATAATAATAATATATCAAATATCATCAGATCCAAAAATAAATACCTAAAAAACATGAAAAGGAATAAACAAGTACATGGCTTGTATTAATTGATCATCTGTTTTATCACTTTTATTGTTAATGAATTTTGTAATTGCACATTAATTGATTGTTATGTGTGTAAAATTCCTTCCTGTCACTGTGGTGTCAGCTTGATAAAGACCTGTTTTCAGTTTGAAACGTTGCAATAAAACTGCCTGGAAGTAATCACAGTGAGGGTCTGAGATTTTTTTCATATATCCTAATATCATGGGAATTATTGTTAAATCATGTTATTTAATATTTCAGAAAATGGTCATTCATGCATTAGAGCTAGTTATGATCTTTTGGGATCCTGTAAAATAATTATCTGGTTGTACTATTAGCAGCCATGATATCAATAAAAATAAATTAAGATGCACAGACACTCATTCATTGACTGAAGGTGATCAGCTGATGCTCTCAACCAATGAATGAGCGGTAGGATTGATATTCAGCTTCTGCAGCCCTGGAGAAGGCAGATGTTGTAAAGTCTTCTTCACAGGAGACCAGGTGTCCGGCATGACCAAATTAGAGGCCAAAAACAACTTGCCCCATTACCGGGGAATGGCAATGGGGTACTCCTACCATCATAACCACTCCAGCGGGTATAACCCAGAGTAACCTTTTTAAGTTGATTTTTAAGACCATTTAAATGAAAAAATATGATGCAGTCGACTTATGGACTATTGTCTGTTTTTTTTTCTGGTGGCTTTCAAAGTGTGTAGAAATGACTAATCAATACAGATGCATAAAGTAAACTGCAATACAGTGAACCAAAAGGAGTAGGTCATTCTTTAAAGTTCTTTCTGCCTATGAAGTGTTTGGCAAGGATTTCAGATACCAAAACAAATAGATCTGATTAAATTCTGATTAAATCTAACCATTCGGGGGGGGGGGGGGGGGACCACTATAGTGCCAGGAAGACATACTCTTTTTCCTGGCACTATAGTGCCCTGAGGGTGACCCCAACCTCAGGGTCCCACTTCCATGGCGCTGAAGGGGGAGGAAGGGGTTAATCCCTTACCTTTTTTCCAGCGCCGAGCTCCCTCGGCGTTGGGACTCTCCTCCCTCTTCTTCCGTCATCGGCTGAATGCGCATGCGCGGCAAGAGCTGCGTGCATTCAGCCAGTCCATAGGAAAGCATTATCAATGCTTTCCTATGGACGCTGGTGTCTTCTCACTGTGAAAACACAGTGAGAAGCGCGGAAGAGCCTCTAGCGGCTGTCAATGAGACTGCCACTAGAGGCTGGATTAACCCATAGGTAAACATAGCAGTTTCACTGAAACTGCTATGTTTACTGCAAAAAGGGTTAAACCTAGCTGGACCTTGAACCCTGACCACTTCATTAAGCTGAAGTGGTCTGGGTGCCTATAGTGGACCTTTAACTCGGTAGCTTTGGACTATCTATGTTCTTTTCAGAATAGAAATGCCATATGTGCATATTAATTTAGATTATTGAATTAGCACTGTGCAACTGTAACAAAATTTGTGTACGCTGACAAATCTTTTAAATAGGTGTGGCTTATTAATAGAGATTGAGGCATTCAGTAGGTTGTAAAACTAGATGAGCTGGTCCTTTTTTTTAAAGGAACACTATAGTCCCCTAAATTACTTTAGCTAAATAAAGCAGTTTTAGTGTATAGATCATTCCCCTGCAATTTCACTGCTCAATTCACTGTCATTTAGGAGTTAAATCACTTTGTTTCTGTTTATGCAGCCCCAGCCACACCTCCCCTGGCTATGATTGACAGAGCCTGCATGAAAAAAAAAACTGGTTTCCCTTTCAAACAGATGTAATTTACCTTAAATAATTGTATCTCAATCTCTAAATTGAACTTTAATCACATACAAGAGTCTCTTGCAGGGTCTAGCAAGCTATTAACCTAGCAGGGGATAAGAAAATCTTAATTAAACAGAACTTGCAATAAAGAAAGCCTAAGTAGGGCTCTCTTTCCAGGAAGTGTTTATGGAAGGCTGTGCAAGTCACATGCAGGGAGGTGTGACTAGGGTTCATTAACAAAGGGATTTAACTCCTAAATGGCAGAGGATTGAGCAGTGAGGCTGCATGGGCATGTTCTATACACCAAAACTGCTTTATTAAGCTAAAGTTGTTCAGGTGACTATAGTGTTCCTTTAATGCTGATAGATAACCAATGAGTTGGTAAATTTTATAGTGCTTCAAAGTATCTTTTACTTTTGTAATATGCAAAGTAAACGAGTAACTCCATTTGGGCATTTTTTTCCCCCACTTATGCAAGGGTTATGACTGTGAAAGTGCCGTATTGCTTGACTCAGTGATGTACTGCATTGAAGCCAAGTCTGTGTAGGTGTGTGCAAATTACATTAGTTTGTCAGACATGAAGGCTCACTCTATGGGCTACAGTCAGGCATGGGACTATAACACGTATCTACGGTTTCATTTATTATTCTTTGACTATCTGTTAGAATTGCCACCTGCAGCAGTATTGGCAGAGAATACTTTGTTCTGTTAGCGTGAGCAGCTGCAGATCTATGATCTATCCCTACGACTGCATCAAAAGGGTCTTTCTTATTCATTTCCTTGGCACTGTCAGCTTTCTCTATAGACTGAAATTTACAGCTACTTCTAAACATGCTATGATTTTAAACAGTAGTTCACTCATATTTTCAATGTTTGCCCCATTGCAGTATTCTAATACATGTTCAAAATCTTTATTACCATTTTCGTCTTCTTTTACATCTCTGTGTAATATTTAGTGCATGTTTTCTATTTCTAATGGCATTTCTCTCTTACCCAAACAAGCTGTATGTAATTTATGGGAAAGTAATGTGCTAGAAGAGTATATAATTAAGTCTGATGGAAAAAAAAAAAAAAAAAAATTACATAGTTGCAGAAGATCCAAGGTGGGTTAGTAAGGTTAATGATATATGCCTTCTTGAAAAAGGAAGTTTTTGGTGTTTTTTTTTCTTTTCTTTAAAGGACCACTATAGTGCCAGGAAAACATCCTGTTTTCCTGGCACTATAGTGCCCTGACGGTGCCCCCACCCTCAGGGACCCCTTCCCGCCGGGCTCTGGGTAGAGTAAAGGGTTAAAACTTACCTTTATTCCAGCGCCGGGCGGGGAGCTCTCCGCCTCCGATCCTCCCTTTCGGCTAAATGCGCATGCGCGGCAAGAGCTGCGCGCGCATTCAGCCGGTCTCATAGGAAAGCATTTATAATGCTTTCCTATGGACGCTTGCGTGCTCACTGATTTTCACAGTGAGAATCACGCAAGCGCCTCTAGCGGCTGTCAGTGAGACAGCCACTAGAGGATTTGGAGGCTGGATTAACCCTATTATAAACATAGCAGTCTCTGAAACTGCTATGTTTATAAAAAAAAAAGGGTTAATCCTAGAGGGATCTGGCACCCAGACCACTTAATTAAGCTGAAGTGGTCTGGTTGCCTAGAGTGGCCCTTTAAGGAATGAAGGCTAGGTGAGAGTCTATTTGTGTGTTAGTCAGGATATACAGGAGCATTGTTCAGTTTTATGGAGAGATAAGTGAGGACTGGAATTTTACATGGAGCCCTGTATCCTATGGCATGCCAGTGAAAGTACTGACATAGGGGGCAGGAAGGTGAGCCAGGTTAATCAGCATTCATTATAGACTGGAGTAGGGCGAGCTGGAAGTGTGTAAGGCCAGTGAGAAGTGGATTGCAGTAGTGAAGGCAGGAGATGCTAGTGGCATGGACAAGCACCTTTGCTGTATCCAGTGTTGGGTAAGGGCAGACGCAAGCTACATTTTTTAGATCAAATTTGTATCTATTAAACTATCTCAATCTGATATTTCACTTTTTGTGTTTGTCAAGTGCTTGAAGATGTATTTTGCTGTTACTTTATTTATTGTATCAATCTATATGGATAAGACCCATACTTCTGGCACACTGAACTAACTTATTGGCAAATGTTAGAACATTTTGTCTTCCATAGATTAATTTGACTATTTTAGCACAGTATGACAGCATATTTAGGGAAACAGTGCTCACTGCAGGATTTTCCTTCAGGGGACTGGCCTTAAGAGCCAATAGAACTATTGCGTCACTGTCTTGCCCCCTTTACCAGTCTCCCACCAGTGTCTGGATTTCATGGATGCCAGAGATGGGAGGTACGGTGACAAAATTACACGGTTTAAATGGCCATCCACATTGAGCACTGACTTGCTTAGTGTTCTGTATAATGGGGAATGTCAGCTTGAAATTGTACATAATGATCATTGCCTATAGTACTTAAAATACACAAAAAGTGACATATGTTGGCTTTTGTTTTTTCCCTTGGAAATGTAAAAAGTTTGCTCATCTGTTCCACAAGCCTGCACTGTTTAACTTGTTGTATGATTGCCCCACGGTACAGTGACACTGTATACAGATTAAATATTAAGTGTAATACCAAGTAATTTGTGATTTTTTTCATAAATCTGTGAAATTTAAAACACTATTCAGGTCAGCTTTTTAACCCCTTAAGGACCATACTTCTGGAATAAAAGGGAATCATGACATGTCACACGTCATGTGTCCTTAAGGGCTTAAAGGGTTACTTTAAGCTTCATAATCACTACATCCTGCTTTATGATGACCTTTATGGTTAGGATTATGATTTACCAATGTTTTGCCCCCTTACCTGGATGCCTGTCAAGCTCCAATACACCCTGGTGGTCCGGTGACCACCTGATCCACCTCTGCCAGTATCATTATATGGTTTCTACTACCATTCTTGTGTACAGTGATACCCACATGTATACCCTTTCTCCTAATGTAGATGCTGAATATTCACATCAGCAGTGGGATTTCCCAGCTCTCATGGTGAGACTCTATACTGTGTGATTGCAGCATTAGAGAGAGATCTCCCACTCATGCTGCAGCTCCAGAAACTGTGATAGGTTCTGAGCACCTAAACCTGCAGAGAGACATCGCCACAGCCTTTTCAGACCATCATGTTTTCCCTCATTATGGGGGCAGACTCGGAATCACCACACTGATTTTAAGGGTCGCGTACAGCGCTCACTTTTGAGCGTTGCACATAGCTCAGCTGTCAGTCTGGCACCAGTAATTGTGACTTCAGATTACAGAGAGGACCATCAGGTTTTAAAAGATATGTGTATCCTGCATATATCCAATAATACCTGGGGTTATTTTGTGCCAGCAGATATTTAACCCTGCTAGTACATTAAATGTCATTAAAGCCCTGCATTGCATGGTGGTATAGACCGTTATGTAGTCATTAAAGGTTTTAATTGGGCATCAAAATAATATAGTAAATGGAATTTATAAAAATATTATTTGCAGTCTTTAATAATACTGGCCATTGCAATTTTAAATTAGAACTTTTTTTTTTTTAATTCTTTATTTTTGACGTGCATGAGGGTAACAAGCATTCTCGCTATGCCCTAACAGTAAAAGCGAGATAAGAATAAACAGTGAGGTTAACATGCGAGGCATATAGGCATTACTGTGCACATTTTTGTTTTTGTATGGAACAAGAGTGGTACACGTTTAAGTATCAAGTAATTTAACGATAGTATAGGTAAATATACTAAATATACTCAATACATGCTAGCTTTGCACGACCACTGTGTTAGGTCACGATGGGGTCGACAGGCTTAAGATAGTAAACATACCATGATTTCATCGTGCATAGTGGGTGATTATAGTCAACTAAACATTGCCTGGCTAGCTAAGATTTACATAATAGACATATGAGCTTAACTGCACTAATTTTTTTTAAGTGATCGAGAGTGGCACTTTTAAAAGAGATGGCCTCTCCATCATGCTTTGCACACATTAGTAACTGTGGATTTCACATCAATACTTGCGCTATTGCTAGTTAGTAAATGAAGGCCTATTCAACATAGCAGGTAGTATCTGTGAGTTATAAAATATGTACTAATTAAATGAACATTAGTATGGTAAGAGCAGGAGAGATAACATATACATATCAGTCAGATGTGAGCACACCGTGTTGGCTTTTGCAGGTAGCAGACCTGGAAGGTTGCAGAAGGGACTGGATTGCGTCCATTATGACTAGGTAGGGATAGAGATAGAGGTAAGTAGGGCATTATCGGGTTTTTGGCGCCGTAATTCTTTCCTGGGTGTTTAAAGTCCCAGTGGGCCACTCATCCGATGCCTCTTGGTGGGATGGCCGCCATAGCTTGGTTGCCAAGGTCCAGCGAGCTTCTTGCGCACTACCCTGCGGTTCTGAGTGCCCGGTGCCTTGTCCGCTTCTCCTCTCCACCAGGGATCAGTGATCAGCTGGTGCAGTTGTGACTTTGTCTGCCTTTCGTGTGCTGTGGTGCGGTGAGCCTTCCATGGCTGACCTGTTCGACCTGGTCGGTTGCTGGAGGTATGCAGGGTTTGAGATGTTTTGTGTTTTCTCCACCGCGTATGATATGTGGCAGAGGAGGGTACGGAGGCGGTTGGTCGTCGGGGGCGAGGTAAGTCCTCCCTCCAGCCCCAGGCCGGGATGAAGACCGACGTCTTTAAACCACTGACCCGGGCTCCTCCATGGGCCGGGTCTTTCCCATAGCGGGAGTAACGGGGGGATCTGGTGGTCTGTCGCCTTCTGTGGCGGTCCTCCTTCCGTCCGTGTGGACGACGTCTTAGGGTCAAGCCCTTGGTGGCCCTCGGCCCAGGTGGGCTAGTGTCAGGAAGTGCAGGCTTATTTGAGTGCGTTAGGCCCGAGGGAGTCCTCTGCTCCCTCCGACTCCCGCCGCCCCATTCACAGACTCTGGCCTGGAGCGGTTTGGATAACAGGTGGTTCTCCAGAGTGGTCCATAGCCTTTGGAAGTGCTTATTCAGCCGCCTCAACATGTGGTCTGCAGAGCAGACAGCTGGTGCGCGCTGCTTGTGTGCCGTCTCAGCAGTCAATGCGACAGTCGCCAATTTGGTTTCTTTCCTTGCTTGGTAATACCCTGTGCTGTATGTCGGTGCTGTGCCGCTTGATGTGTGCAGTCGAGTAGGGACTGGGATAACCCCCTCTGGTCCAGTTGGGGGGGGGGGGGGGTAGTAGATTGCTTGCTCTAGCTGGATCCCAGGAAGCAGGGAGGTCGTCCGCCTCTCCCCAGTTTCGGTGTAATAGGCCACAGCAGTATCTCTTCGGTCTCCCGTGCTTAATCCGTTTAGTAGAGTCTTAGGGTTAGTCGCTTAGTCCCCTCTGTGCTCTTAGCTGCCCGTCGGTGGGTGTAATCACGGTTTATCCGGGGTTAAAATCGCTTTTTTCACTTTTCTAGCAAGAGCTCCAGACACACATGTCTGCTCCTCTTGCCCACTCAGGCTCCACCCTAAATTAGAACTTTTAAAACCATATAAATGTAATTCACTTTTAAATTAAAGGACCACTGCCAGCACCATAACCACTACAGCTCACTGTAGTTGTTTATAGTGCCAGGAGTGTTTTCGAAAAGTTAGATTTCTTACCAGGTCCACTGGTCATTTCTTCCCACCTCCACTACTGACACTGGAAGCAATAAGTTCCTAGGCAGAAACTTCTGTTCACTATTCTGAGCTAAGCACTGCAATGCAATACTGTACTTAGCTCATTGCATTAAAGGCTGAACTTGATGGATGCGTGTCTTTTTTCAGTAATGTAACTATGCTTTATGTAATAATGCCTGATGACAGAATGATTATCATTTACATTTAAAGTTCATAATTTCATTTGCGAGACACTGCAACTATGTTTATCTATTTTCCATTAAATTTCAATCCCTATTCTTTTTCTTTGGCATTTTCATATTTTTTTTTTTTTTTTTAAAATGTATTCAAAAATATTCTAACTCACCCTTGCTGTCTTTGGGTAAAGTTTAATTGATGGGTCCTGTTCTATAATCATTCTGATTAGCTGTTGCTATGACTTGCTCACTTGTAAAGTAGTTTCAAGATGCCCACTAACACATTTAAAACTGTTTGTTTTTTGCAGTTTTACAATGGTAATTGCCCATAAACTTGCTATATTCTGGTTAGAATGGCATACAGTATATTAATCTCATAATATTTTAACAAAATTGTTTTGCAGTGCATATGAATATAACATACAAATGCACGTGAGGTACCCCAATGGCAATCCTTAAGCGTGTTCTGATCTCTTGTAACATTGAGGTATTCTATAGTACATGCACATTTTTTTAGTTAGGGAAAGGTTAATTAAGATTAGCTTAGGCTAGTTACGGTGCGAGGCCGAGCATTGAAGACTGCAATTACTCCAGAGTCACAGTAAAACAGGAAGGTTGCGGCCTGCAATTAATGTCACTTGGTGCCCTGTTTGGATTGCATTAGGTGACCGGTCAGCCATAGAATGTGTCAGGTGCAGATTGGCATGCCAAGCAGATCTAATGGGGGTGGAACTCAGTGTGGGTCCCTACTCCGTGAGAGGTTGGGCAATTAGACAGGCTTAGCATTATTGTTGCAGCATGAGTGCTGAGTTTAAGTAAATTAATGTTCCCTGTGCCACATTTTAGGTCAAACAAAGGAAATGACTGATACTTCAACTTGCCGACCAGGCTAACCAAGGTGAAACAGGCATAATACATGCTATAATTTTTAGTATCGGTTGAGTCATGCTAAAAAAATTTACGGCATGGAAATGGAATCAGAAGAGAGAGCCATGTAAAGGGAGATTAAAACAAAACATAGTATACACATGAGCAGTAAACATGCTGGGTAGATGCATCGCCCGATCTTGCGCCATCTGCTGCATGGTTCCAAATATGTGGCAGTGATGATGCGTAGGGGACCCAGCTTGCGGGCCATCATGCATGCCCCTTGGTTCAGTAGGATAAGTAGTCATCCGACACCCCTGTGGGGGTCATTACTTGTGCTTGGATTCAGTCCACTCAGGGGTGCAGCGTCGTGGGGTTGAGATGTTACTCCAGCCCTGGTGCTGTGGGAGAGCTGGTACCCTCTTGCCACTAGCCTAGGAGCCTTTGAGGTCCAGGGTTGTCCCGGTCGAGATGGTGCGGTGGGCCCTCTTGGGTCAGTTATGTGGTGTTGTGGGTGTCTGGCGGCCCTCCGCGTGTGTGGCCGGTACCTGTGGGTCTTAACCAGTGTTGCTCTCAGCCCAGGTGGGCATATTGTTTGAGTTTCCAGAGTATGCGGTTTCCCAGGCCTCCACTTGCTGTGAACCTGGCCCCCTGTGAGCCAGCCATTGAGCCCAGAAACGGTCAAAAATGTCCTCGAGCGTGTCCTTGGCTTTATTACTGGGGCCTGCAACATCAGGCTGCTGCTGCATCTTGGGGACCTTCACCCCCTTTTAGCTTGTGAGGGTTGGAAGATCCACTGAGAGGTAAGAGGCTTAGCTTGCTCAGTTTGGCAGGGACTGGGAATAGCGGCCTCCTTTCCACTCAACCCAATCCGCTAAGCCTCAACCCGCTGTCTGGGTTCCCGGGTACTCCGGGCGTCCGTTTTGGTATCCCCAGGTAGGTGCTGATTTCCCCAGTCTGCTGGTCTCCTTTTATGAAACCTTCCAGCGCTTCTACCAGATCGCCGCGTATATCGTCCGCGCAGCAGGAGCTCCTGCAAAGCACGTCTTGCTTAGGCTCCGGTCAGGCTCGGCCCAATCTCGTAATATTTTTAAGTGAATTAATTTAAACAGGATTGTTTTCATGTTGACAGTTGTAATCTGCCTGTTACCAAGAGTCTCTTGAAATTCCTCTTCCTCTAAAATGCAAAGCTAACCTCATTTCACATTAATATATGGTGATCGTGAAGTGATTAAATAACATTGATTACTACTTTTCTAAAAAGGAACACTACAGCTATAACTATAACCCTGTTTTCTTTAACCTGATGGCGCTGGGACTAGCTCCTTGACCGACATCACAGCGATTCGAGAAACTAATGTGCATGTGCGGCCAGGAAGGCATTGACTCAATACTTTTGTGTGTGCGTATGTATGTGTGTGTGTGTGTGTGTAATATATATATATATATATGATGCATACACGGACACACATACACAGGATAGTGCTGCTTGGCGGTCTTCTGCCATGATGCCTGGCTTTTGCGGCATGTCGGTGTTCGCGGGCCGCTGCGGACCCACCCACGCAGGTCCGTCTCTGGAGGTGGCAGAGAAAAGATCTGCTCTCACTCACTATACATATCCATCTTTTGAGAAAATAACATACTTTGCATGTGAGCTGTGCTGCTAGTGCATGCTGCATGCAAGAAGCCCTGTCTGCTCACTTATTCAAAGTGAAAAGTAGAATCTCTGAAAGGAAACACTCTTGGTTTACTTCCAATATGAGTCTGTTTTTAGAAATCTAAATGAGTCTGTTTTTAGAAATCTAAATAAACAGGATGACTCCCACCCCCACCCCTTTTGTCTTCTGTACTCTCTCCCCCCCCCCCCCCCTCCTCCCCCCCGTTCTTATAAAACGAATACAAATTGTCAAATTTGAGAAATCTGAATAAACAAACAGCCAGGCACTCAATACTTTACCCAAAGTGCAGCAGAGATAACAAACTGATATGCTGGTTCATTATTTCCCCCCCCCTAAGCATGATGTGGCATGTGACTTATCCGTACATTGGATAAGTAAAATAAGAGCAAATCCCAGAGGTGTTGTGTGCATATATTTTTGTTTAACTGCTAGAATGCAAGCCTAGCCAAAGACTGCATGTGCATCATGATAATTCTAGATGTATCATTTGGTCTAAAATCTAAACTATTTTTTTTTACTTTTTTTTTTTTTTAAATCTTTATTTACAAGCCATGAGTATAACAGTCAAAACACATGAAAAGGGACAAGATTAGGTACAATTTACACAGTATCGAGTGCATGCCTATCATAAGGTTCGCAGTTTGGTGCGGGCTTGAGGGTTTTTTAAACAGGATAAAACAGCGTAAGATAGCAGTGTAGCTAATAGCGCAACTCACTCAAATGGACGCCACTGTGGTCCATTTGAGTGAGTTGCGCTATTAGTAAGTATGTAGGAGTTAAGGTTGCCTGCTGCCCCTGAGACCTAATTGTATAACCAGTGGTGATTACACCAATACGTAGTTGTCAGAGGCTTTCGTCCAGTGTGTTAAAAATCAAGAAGCAATTCAGTATGGCGGACCAGTGTGCTGGGAGGGTATAAAATTGGAGAGGTAAACCCCATACAGACCTAGTTGTAGTAAAAGGTGTGTGTCTAAAAAAATACTCAACATAAATACTAAGTAAAAAGTCAGTGATAGCGAAAGTTGCCATCCGATTGACCAAGGTATCACTTCGGTTGCAGGATTTCCCCTCTGCGCAGCAGGAACTCTATGGAGGCGGGTTCGATGGAGGACGTTGCTCGGCAGCGTCAGTCGCCAGCCCAAGTACTTGAAGGGTGCAAGTGGTTTCTGATGCGTCATAAACTTTCAAAGTTCCTGATTCTCTATGGATAATTAGGCATCGTGGGGTACCCCATTTGTAAGCCACTTTTTTGGTTGCCAGTTTCTTGGTTAGGGTCGCAGGGATCTCCGCCAGTCCATCGTGGGCTTGGACAAATCTGTGTAAAACATTAGAGAGTGGTCTTCAAACCTGTATGGAGACTTGCAATATTCGATCCCGGACCTCCAGGTCCAGTAGGAGAGAGTCATAGAGCCGCCAGGGTCTCGTCCGGCTTGGGAGGTAGGTGAATCAATCACCATCTGAACCAGACTATGATCGGACCAGGTGGATATGCCTATGCGGGTGGATTGCAGGTGGCATAGGTGCTCTTGCTGGAGAAACAGAATCAATCCTTGAATATCTAGAATGGATCATCGAGAAGTGGGTATAGTCCTTGCCCACGGGGTGTTTCGTTCTCCAACAGTCGATGAGGTGCAGGGCTTGGAGGGATTTGTGTAAGCTCCTAATGGCGCTCTGGGGTATGCTGCTATGTCCAGAGGAGGAGTCTATTGCGGGGTTGAGGGGCACGTTAAAGTCACCTCCAAAGAGAAGCATACTTTCTGTGAAAGTAGATAGTGTGTTGCGGATGAACTGTGATTGGTTGCGATTCGGGGCGTATATGGTTGCTAGGGTGTAGTGATCCAGCATGTCTCCTTTGACGAATAAACACCTGCCCTCTGGATCCAACTCCCTATCTATTTCCTTAAACTGCAGTTTTGCTGCTATGAGAATGGCTACTCCGACTTTGCGAGCAGTTGGGTGATTGCAGAAATAGTTTAGTGGGTATTGTTTGTTGCGTAATGGTGGGGCGGCAGATTCTACAAAGTGGGTTTCCTGGAGGAAACGTGATTCCTATGTAGATTGTGTAAGAGGTAGGACCTACATTGGGTGATGTTTAGTCCTTTGCAATTCTGGGTGGTGATAACAAACGAGTCTGGTCTGTAAGTAATCTAGTATTGGTGAGAGAGGAGCGGCTGTTGAGGTAAGGTAGGGATCGAGTCGTATGAGCATCCCAGAGGCCCCTGTCAGAGGTGAAGGGCGAGCTCCCCGCAACGCCGGTGCACGAGGCCAACCAGCAGAGCTTAGAATCTCCCTCCTTCTCTATCTGGGTGGGGGATGTATGCCCAAGGTGGGACAGCCACATGCAAGTTGAGTCACCTGCGGACACGCCACCCCCGCGTGGGAGCGGAGGGCACTCAGGCGAGTCTAAATGTGTCCCACCGGAAACAGTCAGGAAAGTCACCAAGACCCCGTGGGGTCACCCAGCCATGCCCTGCCCTCTAGGGGCAGGGGGCAGCCCGGCAAGCCCGCAGGGACAATTGGTTGAACGTACAGAGGAGAATAAGAGAGTAACAGCTGGGGGAGAAGGGTTAGAGGGCCCGGGTGCACCCTGTGTAGCGAGTGAGAAGACCTCCATATGTGGAGGTTGTTCATGTGACTGCGGGAGCAGGTGGCACCCGACTCCGCCTGGAGTGATCTGACGGAGAACAGGTGGTAACTCTCCGCAGGGACGAAATTCACACGACTTTGGTTGGGCATCGTGGCTGAGCCCAGCCGGATCGTGCCTTCGTCTGTAGAAGGTAGGTCCGAGAGCAAGATGTGAGATGTGAAGGGGAATATGGCCACGTATTTGTAACAGATGTGTACCTTGATGGTGAAATCAGTATGTGTGCGGAGTATATTAAATTGCCCCCCAGATGTGATTTCCTCACCCCAGGTAGGCTCTAGTTCCACAGCCTCCAGGACAACGAAGGATGTGATTCAGAGTTCCATTTACTTGTACTTAGGTGGTCTTGTTTGATTTTTTTTTTTTTTTTTTTAACAATTTGAGCTACCATTGCATTTATTTATTTATTTTATTTTGGTGGCGGGATGGCGTGGTGGCGGGATGTTCACGACCGTTCTGGGCGGGCATCCAAGGGGTCCAGCACCCAGTTTGTTACTTGAATTGGGCCTGGATGTGGCCTGAAGCTCTTCAGTTAGGCAGCCATCACGGTCAAGGCTCAAACCACGCCCCTTGGGGTGCCATTAATTAATTGGGTCATACCTACATTTAACAAAGTTTTTTTTTTTTGTAAACCTGTGTTGTGTGAAGTTCTTGACATCCATAAAAGCAGAGTATTTTTGTGCATTTTTTTTAACAAAAGGTTAAACAAAAAAGAAAATTACTTGTCCGATTGTCTTCAATATTTAAATTGATGATATTGCATAAAAAAGGTATATATTTTTGCTGATAATACATAGATTTGCAATATGGTTGATGTTCCAGGAGGGTTAAGTCAAATAGCAAACATTTTAGGTAAACTAGAAAAATGGTCAGAGCGGCAACTGACATTTTAATGTTGATAAGTACGAGATGCATGGAACCCAAGAGCAGAGTATATAATATTTGATACATATATATTTGATTTAAGGGTAATTATTTCAGATAACTTAAAGGTAGGCAGACAATGTAATAGGGCAACAGGAAATGCTAGCAGAATGCTTGGATGTACAGCGAGAGGTATTGGCAGTACAAGTGAAGAGGTAAGTGCTCGTGCCATTGTACAGAGCACTGGAGAGACCTCACTTGGAGTATTGTACTGGAGACTGTATCTTCAGAAGGATATTGATACTTTGTAGAGAGTTCAGAGAAGGACTACTTAACTGGTTAATGGATTGCAGGGTAAAACGTACTGTACATCTTTCATGTATTTGATTTGTGAAATGGCAAGTAATCTATAAAATTATTTTGATGACAAACACGTTTTGATAAAGTTGTTATGGTGCATCATAGAGAATTTAATTTCATCTATACATTTTGCTAGCAGACTTATTTGCAAATGTGTAGGTTTCTCTAAAATTAGAGGTAAAAAAACAGCCCTTTCACCCCTCTTCTGAGTCCATTCAATCTGTACCAATCAGCACAGAGATAATCGGGCTGGGCTCTGTATGTTTTTTAACCCCTTAAAGACCAAACTTCTGGAATAAAAGGGAATCATGACATATCACACGTCATGTGTCCTTAAGGGGTTAACAAAAAAACCCTACCCTGGGCATCTTTCCTGCTTTAATTAAACCCAAGAGGACTGGAAGGGATAGTAGGAAGGCAGAGCAGGCACTGGTTTCTCTGTGTGAGAGCAGCACGGAGAGAGGAGAGAAACTACCATAATAATTTATTGTAGCATCTTTGGCAGTCTGAGAATGGAGAGAGAACCGATACGTTTTATTTACACATAGCCCAATTAAAGTGTTGGGGGCTTTTAATCTAATATGTGGAACAGGTCTGTGCATTCCAAACAGGGATATGCAGTAAAGGTGTACCTTACAGTAAGTGTAACACCCACGCAAGCATGATTGAACATCTTAGGTGGAGACAAGGGTAATGGAAATTATTTAAAGCAAGACTGTAACCCTGAATACAAATTTTTTCCTAACACACTAATGTCCCCCTCTCCCCACATGGAGCTAAAATGGTTAACTTACTTGAATCAATGCTTTCCTATGGGGTTTTAGCTAACGCTGGATGTCCTATTGCAGAGCATGAGGATGTCCTGCATCAGGTGACGAAAAGTTGCCTAACGACTGTCTATAGGTCTAGGTGCCTATAGAGGTGGAGTTAACCATGAAAGGTAATTATTGCAGTTTATCAATAACTGCAATAATTACAATCGCAGGTTAAAACTGACTGCAAAACTGCACCCAGACTACTTCATTGAGCTGAAGTGGTCTAGGTGCCTATAGTTTCCTATAACCATTGACTTTCATCATGTGCTTTTTAGTTACTTTGTTTATTGTGTAAATCAAAAAGTCTACATATAACTGAGAGTGACTGCCTTCAGGTTGATTATGAATTGATTTAAATTGTTATGACTAATTTTGTGTCCTCTTTGTCAACTAATTAACATGTCAACTATAGCTTCATCAGAGGTAAAATTATCTTTTTACGCTTAGTATATATTTTAAAGACGCAATGCATTGAATAGCATTACTTTTGCAGTTTGAGCACTAGGTTGCTGTCAGTTGCGTTATCTTGCGTTATCTCTACGTCTTATGCATGAGTGCTTTAGCTACTTCATTGCAAGTTTATTAGGTGTTCATTATTTGTTAACTATAACCCAATGTAAAATTCTGTGTTTTATAAAAACTAGTACAGAAAGCTACAGTCCCTAGTATACTTGTGGGAGATGTGTTAAAGGACCACTATAAGCACCCAGACCACTTCAACTCTTTGAAGTGGTCTGGGTGCCATGTCCATCTAGGGTTAACCCTGCAGCTGTAAACATAGCAGTTTCAGAGAAACAGCTATGTTTACTTTAGGGTTAATCCAGCCGCTAGAGGCGCTTCCGTGCTTCTCACTGTGAAAATCACATTGAGAAGACACTTACTTCCATAGAAAAGCATTGAGAAATGCTTTCCCATGGACTGATTGAATGCACGCGTGGCTCTTGCCGTGCATGCGCATTCAACGCTGACGTCGGAAGAGGGAGGAGATTTCCCCAGCGCCGAGGGAGGCCGGCGCTGGAGAAAGGTGAGTTTTTAACCCCATCCTCCCCCTTTAGCCTAGCGGGAGTGGGACCCTGAGGGTAGGGGGGGACCTAAAGACCCTATAGTGCCAGGAAAATGATTTTTTTTTTCTGGCACTATAGTGGTCCTTTAAATTAAATCTTTATTTATTAACTTTAAAGGAACACTATAGTCACCTTAATTACTTTAGCTAAATAAAGCAGTTTTAGTGTATAGATCATTCCCCTGCAATTTTACTGCTCAATTCACTGTCATTTAGGAGTTAAATCACTTTGTTTCTGTTCATGCAGCCCTAGCCACACCTCCCCTGGCTATGATTGACAGAGCCTGCATGAAAAAAAAAACTGGTTTCCCTTTCAAACAGATGTAATTTACCTTAAATAATTGTATCTCAATCTCTAAATTGAACTTTAATCACATACCGGAGGCTCTTGCAGGGTCTAGCAAGCGATTAACCTAGCAGGGAATAAGAAAATCTTAATTAAACAGAACTTGCAATAAAGAAAGCCTAAATAGGACTCTCTTTACAGGAAGTGTTTATGGAAGGCTGTGCAAGTCACATGCAGGGAGGTGTGACTAGGGTTCATAAACAAAGGGATTTAACTCCTAAATGGCAGAGGATTGAGCAGTGAGGCTGCAGGGGCATGTTCTATACACCAAAACTGCTTCATTAAGCTAAAGTTGTTCAGGTGACTATAGTGTCCCTTTAAAGTAAAGATAAATGTAACAGTACCTTTTTAAACAAATTAAAGTCAACACAAACTGTTAATCATTTAAAGGTCTTCATGGTTGCTGATGTGAGGTAATTGGATGATGTTACATCAAGGATGCACTCTATCTTTCATTTTGGATGGGCTTTTTACTAAGCTTCACTTTGACAT
The DNA here is from genome assembly GCF_036172605.1 of Pelobates fuscus. Taxonomy (NCBI): domain Eukaryota; kingdom Metazoa; phylum Chordata; class Amphibia; order Anura; family Pelobatidae; genus Pelobates; species Pelobates fuscus. Next base: position 190,331,832 of record NC_086319.1, on the reverse strand, counting down.
TTTACTGTTTTAGTATTACATTATTAATTTTTATTATGAATGTAAAAGGTATGTAGGAGAGCAATTCTGAATATAAGAAATAGTTGTAAGAGTTGCTGGTTATATAAATGCATTGAGAGCTATGTATTCAATCTATTACTCTTATTAACTCTGATTTGTCGCAAATTCAAATCTGAATAGCAAAAACTAAAGACTAAAATAGCTCATTTTGAAAATATTTAAATTCAATGCACTCAGTTTGACTATTTTAGCCCCATTTATGACATTTTACATTAAAATGCACTACAATTTGGGGTTTACTTTACAAATATATATATATATATATATATATATATATATATATATAATCACTTTGTGACATCTGTAGTTCGGGGGTGGGGATCTCTTAATTACTGTCAGAAGACCTATTTCTGAAGTATGACATTTTTCTGTGCAATTTAATTGAAAACTGCAGTTGAAATACAAGGTGAAACCTTTGATTTGACAAGATGTTGGCAATATCTGGTTTCTTTGGATCCTGTTATAATACTGATTAACAAGAAACCACGTTTTTGATAATGCTCTGTTCATTAACTAACCAGCCCACTGCATTGTTAGTACAAATCTGTCGGATCAGCCATGTGTAGTGACTGAAAAGCGCCCCTCATTAAAACCTTGAACACTGCAAAATTAATGTGCATTTGCTCTTTCTATTTCTAACAAGTCTTTTGCACTTTTGCTTTTAAATGAATATGGCGAAGGAGGTTGGGGGGGGGGAGTAAGTTTAGTTGTCAAAAGTAGAGAAAGCTATTACACAACAGTCAGCCACATAGCTACATGCATTGTGGCATAAAGGAATGTGGGAATTTAGTGTTGCAATAATTAAACAGGATTGTTTGGTTTTACTGCATTTATAGCCCATCTTTGATTATGTTTAAATGCATATTTTAAAGTATGGAACAAGAGGCACCCATACAACATTGACAATGCAAGTGAAAAAACACACATGCAACATACCAAGTATTTTTATGTTTATTATAACACAAATAACTACTCCACTTTAGTTTTTTTTAATAAAATATATATTTTTTAACTATATTGTTCTGTAATCGAAAATATGTTAATGGATAATAATAATAATAACAACAAAGTATTTAATCAGGAAAGGTACATTCAGATTACCGTATATACTCGCGTATAAATCAACCCAAATATAAGTCGAGACCCCTAATTTTACCCCAAAAAACTGGGAAAACTTATTGACTTGAGTATAAGACTAGGGTGGGAAATGCAGCAGCTACTGGTACATTTCTAAATAAAATTAGATCCCCCAAAAATTACATTAATTGAATATTTATTTTGTGTATATAATGAATGCAGTGTGTGTGCGTGTATATAATGCAGTGTGTGTGTGTGTGTGTGTGTGTGTGTGTGTGTGTGTGTGTGGCAACACTCTGACCCCGCGGCTCTCGCGAGACTTACGGCAGGGAGGAGAAGGGAGCTGAAAGGAGCTGCAGGAAAGGTAAGCTACAGCTCGCTGCCAGACCTCAACAGGACCGCCGGGCTTGTAATGAGCCCGGCGGTCCTGGTCTGTATTATGGCAATGTAAGTTGCCATAATAAAGACATTAACTCGAGTATAAGTTGAGTGGGGGTTTTTCAGCACAAAAAATGTGCTGAAAAACTCTGCTTAAACTCGAATATATACGGTACTCTTGTTTTCAAGTACGTCCTGGGGATGTTACCGTAGCCCAACATCCAAGGGTTGTTATTATTACCCAATTTAATGGTACTCATAGATAAGATTAGTCTTTGTCCCTTCTCTTCTTCATTAATCTCATTAATTTCAACAACATACAATTTAAATGTTATGAACCCAAGCTGCCTTTAGGTATGTACTGTTGAATTAAATTATATACTTTTTTAGGTATTCCACATATTTTACATTATTACCCTTAGGGCTACATGACACTGAACATCAACATTGATTATTGTATCCTATATTTTGTTCTCAGATCATTACATCTTACTATATACAGTTGTAATCAAAATTATTCAACCCTGTAGCGGAGCTCCTATATCCCGGCTGTATATCTCCGCTGGAATTCCTTCATGGCTGTAAGAAGCGCTGGTTAGTGATTATAGCCTCTCGTTCTCTAGCTATCATTATGACACATGATACTAGGAGAACAACTGTTTTTATTGAGAACTATGCAGTCTGTTATACGCAGACCCCCAGCATTTGGTCTCAATTCAATGTATACCTGATCCTGCCCTACTGTCTCTGTGTCTTGTAGAGGTTTGCGACATCCACCACTTAAACTAATTAATTATCTCCTGGACACAGAGCGCAAAATACAAAATAACCACCAAAACAACAATAAAACAAGCCTGAAGCCCCACACATCATTTATCTACAGATAGGTCTGATTCAAGCGCCTGTTCTGGGAAAATAGTGCCCGGATCCATGGGGAATTGACAAAACGTTGACAAAAGTTTTGACCAGCCAGTACAAAAGTCCTGGCTGAAATTAGTTCCATAGCATCAGCGCCAATTGCCGGTCAACTAACAAGCTTCTGTTGTAAAAGGGGGCTCCCCCTGGCTCTCAGGGAGTGATTGTCCAGAATAGTCTCCTGTACCTCCCTCCAATTAGTGCTCTCCTAGCTCTCGGGAAAGTAGATGAAATTAGTGGATAAACTTGACCGGGTAACGGTTCAAACTGCGGCTAAGCCGGAGTTCCAGGAGAATATGGCTAAAGTCCTGGCAGCTTACTCTGGCTCCCCCAAATCATCAGCAGACAAGGTGGAAAGTAGCACTGTGTGGAATTAACATGGAAGGGCAGGGTTAGTGAATTAGTCTTTTGGGGTAGTTTTAAGTGGATTTAGCAGGAATGGCCACAAACCCCCTTTCAAAATAAAGTTTATTGTGAAAATGTAATAAACAAATAAAACAAAAACAATTGAAATAGTTCAACACAGCATACTTTAAGTGGTTTCCGAATTCAACTTAAAGGACCACTCTAGGCACCCAGACCACTTCAGCTTAATGAAGTGGTCTGGGTGCCAGGTCCTTCTAGGGTTAACCCATTTTTTCATAATCATAGCAGTTTCAGAGAAACTGCTATGTTTATGAATGGGTTAAGCCTTCCCCCTATGTCCTCTAGTGGCTGTCTCATTGACAGCCGCTAGAGGCGCTTGCGTGCTTCTCACTGTGATTTTCACAGTGAGAGCACGCCAGCGTCCATAGGAAAGCATTGTGAATGCTTTCCTATGTGACCGGCTGAATGCGCGCGCAGCTCTTGCCGCGCCTGCGCATTCAGCCGACGGGGAGGAGAAAAGGAGGATCGGAGGAGGAGAGCAGGAGGAGATCTCTCCGCCCAGCGCTGGAAAAAGGTAAGTTTTTACCCCTTTCCAGAGCCGGACGGGAAGGGGTCCCTGAGGGTGGGGGCACCCTCAGGGCACTCTAGTGCCAGGAAAACAAGTATGCTTTCCTGGCACTAGAGTGGTCCTTTAAATTCAACTTCAACACAGAAACTCAAATCTCAACCAAATGCTGCTTCTAGATCAGTATACGATTGGTGCAGTGCGGCGACTTGCCACACATCCTCACTAACCTCCCAATGCTTCTCTAGAGAGAAGCATTGGATTGGCTGAGAACATCAATCTTGAAAACTCTCATTTCAAATCCTCAGAGGCAATGTGAGGTTAGGGCTCCTAAATAGGGGATAGAATTGGGAATATATTTGTACACTGTTCCTTTAAATAGGGAACCCATTCTATTTATATTATGTACAAAATGTAGATTTAAAAAAAAAAAATACAAAGTACTTACATAAAACTTAGTCTTACTTATTTGCAAAATTCTTGTAGACCCCTTTTACCTGCAATGCCTACAAAAACAAAAGGTAGCCGTAAAAAAAATATAAATAGCCTGTTCTGTGCTCCTCCCTTTTACCCTAGGTATCTTTTATAGAGTTGATAAAGGTTCTGGGCACAATTACACACACTACCAGTGGTTTCCTTTGAGATGATAGTAAAAAATTATAGGAGAATTGTGTGTGAGAGAGAACCATATTTCCTGGTCAGTGTAGCTTACCCTTAATTAATTATATTCATGCCCAGTGCAAAATTTTCCTCATGGTTTTAGTAAGGAAACTTTATAGACAAGCAAACCCACATGTGAGACCAATGAATGGAGTAAAGCTATAGGAAAATATTTCATTTTCATTCTGCTTTTAACAATTTATGCAGAAAAGTAGAAAAAAAACATATATTTATTTTACAGTTGTCTACATTTTGCATATAAATAAGTGTTTACCCCAAACTGCAACTTAAAAAAGTATTTTACACAACTGCAGCTGTTTGTAAATCATGGATGGATTCTACTGATATGACAGTCTTTCACCGGATTAGACATTAACTTGCTAGTCTCTGGTGGGGAGATGCATCAATTAATGCCACAGGGCTAATTTGTTTTATGATATGCTGGAAAAAGTACCTTAACCTTATATGTCTTTGATGCGAAGTCCAATATGAGTGCTATTTTACATAATGTTGATGTATCTACAAAAATCCACAAAAAAAAAAAGTGTCTGGCATTTAATATCAAAAACTGTCACTTAAAAGTCCTTGTTGTATCTGTCACAGAATTCAGGTGATGAGACTAATCAATATTTGCCTTGCTTCAAGTCTGTGATAAGCGTATATTCCAAGTCTAAGCTCATGTGTTAAGAGTATGCTCTCTTACAAGTCACACAGATTTAATTGACTTGAAATCCTTATATAAAAAAATTTTGTTTAAAGTATGTGTTCAGTGCCATTGTATTTATTTTATACTCTGTTAATAACCCATAGAAATATGGCTTTGACTTTTTAGCAATCCAGCAATGTTTCATATAACTGCAACCTTCTTTCAGTGAATAATGAAGAGCAAATTGAGGCAGACACAGATACGCAGCCTTGTGTCCTACAAATATGAACACTCTAATATTATATTTATGTGCATTAAATATATATATTCCACATATGTGTGTGTATGTATGTGTATATATAAAGTATCCAAAAAGCTTGCACTCCTAGTGTAAGGGATAATGCCCGGTGCTGAGCCACACAAAAAAATGCAAATATTGCCAGCACTCCAAGGACTTAGAAAATTATAAGGTAATACTTAACTTTTAAGGGTACATCTTGAAAGAGTTGATGTATCAGTTCCATTAGTGGAACTTTCATCAGGATATGTACAAACAGACATAAATCCTCCACCAATGCTCTGTGTATCCCCTAAAGGTATATAATAATTCAAACTTACCACTTCCAGATGTTTGGCGTTCACAACGAGCCAGGAGCGCACAAGTCTGATACTACTCGCAAATGTGTACAGGGCTGCAAGCCTGAGGGGGCGGAGCTCTGTTGCTCTGCTGCCCATTGTGGGTTTTTACTCTGGGCAGTAGACCAACAGATCTGTTTTTTACTATTGACTAAACCTTACCCAACAAATCAGCGTAACTGACCCTAGACAATGTCTGCGTTAAACATGAAATAATTCGGGATATGTTGAATCATGACTGGTGAGATAATTTGACATACTGTAAACAAGAGCTGATATAAGATTCAGGTGTGTTCCAGTCCAGCAATGCTGCAAAGACAGAGAGGTATATAGTAGTGCAGATAACTTTAAACCATATATGCAAGTAGTACTGGACTTATCAAGAAGAGAGGGAAGTATAACATTTGCTCCACCTATTGTGTTTGTATTATATGTGGCTTTAAATATAGAACGGAATTCTTCAGATTACAGATGGTCAATGGGAACTCCCTCATTCCAAGATAGACCAGGGTTATTAGGCTGGGAACGTAGTACCACTTTGCTGGCAGACTTAAAAGAGTTCAGGATATTGTGGGAACCAACTGGCCACAGAAAAAAAGAACTTACCAGTGAGGAGAAACTAGAACAGGCTCAGTTTATAAGGTCTAACCTAAACAGACTACAAAAGGTGACTAAAGAAAGACACTCACAAGGTGTGAATTAAAGTAAGCAAACTGATGCAAAGGTATTGCTCTATAACCTCCACAGAAACCAGCTGATACAATAAAGGTAGGAGGAGGTACTAAGTAACGATAATGGGACAGCAGAGAACAGAAATGCAGTAACCATTGTAACCAATCATGGTTCTTGTGCGCTTGAAACAAAACAGTCCACCAGGAAAATGGCAGCTGCAAGATCAATTAAACTGGTGGGTTAACAGAAACAAAGGCCTCCAACAAAATGGTGGCTGCCAATATTGTGGTAGAGACACCGGCAGAGTGAGAACTGAAACCAAAGATGAAGGGCTTCCTGTAGATAAAAAAAATAAAATAAAATAAAACTTGCGGTTATATTTTCCACAAGAGAAAAATTCACACAAGACAAGAGTAAACATAAACTAAGTCACTAAAATAATGAAAGGTTGTAAAATGTGCTTAGCTCAGGGTGCAGCAACAAAGGAGGAGTTACGTTGAGTCGTGTGATGTATTATATTGTCTGGTTAATTGTTTTGATCCATATTGTTAGCTATTTCATGTGGTTTTTTTTTTTTTAACCCCTTAAGGACACAGGACATGTGACATGTCATGATTCCCTTTTATTCCAGAAGTTTGGTCCTTAAGGGGTTAATACATGATTTTTGAGGCAATAAGAGAATAGTAAAGCATTATATGAGCCTCTGTGTCTTCTAATAAAATCCTAATTTCTTAACCCCTTGGTGACCAGGCCATTTTTAAATTTTCTTACCGTTGGGACTTGGGCTCTTTTTACATTTCTGTGGTGTTTGTGTTTAGCTGTAATTTTCCTCTCACTCATTTACTGTACCCACACATATTAAATGGTCTTTCTAAAGATACCATCATTTTCATCATATCATATAATTTACTATAATTTTTTTTTATAAAATATCATGAAAAAATAGAAAAAAACTTTGACCCCCAAAATCTGTTACAATCTACAATTGCCAAAAACACCCGTGCTAAATAGTTTCTAAATTTTGTCCTGAGTTTAGAAATGCCCAATGTTAGCATGTTCTTAGCTCTTTTTGGAAAGTTATAGGACTATAAGCACAAGTAGCACTTTGCTATTTCCAAACCAATAGTTTTCAAAATTAACGCAAGTTACATTGTAACACTGATATCTGTCAGGGATCCCTGAATAACCCTTCACATGTATATAGGAGAACTTTAAGGGTTACTGCCAAAGAACACCCCAATATGTATTCAGCATCATCTCCTGAGTACAGGGATACCACCCATGTATAGGTGTATCTGGTTCTCTGGGAGCTAAAAGACCTTATTTGGAGGGTGCACATTCCAGTTTTCCAACTTGGAATTTTCACAGTAAGTCATCATGCACTCATGTCGCATTAAAGAAATTTTTTATGCCGGAAAATATAATTTACCCCCATGAAACCATATATTTTTGAAAAGTAGGCACCCTAGGGTATTTCAAATGGTGGTATTTTAACACTTTCCATGCACTAATTCTACCACCAGTCTCTGTCAAAGTTTGGGTAGTAATTTTTTCGTGTTATTTTTCACACACATTCTACTTTAGGCATGGATTTTTAAGTTTTAAGTCCGGAGAGCAGCCTCCCTCATTGGATTGTGTGTATGTGTATATATATATATATATGTGTGTGTGTGTATATGTATATGTGTGTATATATATATATATATATATATATATATATATATACACACACACAATCCAATGAGGGAGGCTGCTCTCCGGACTTAAAACTTCAGTTTAATATTATTGATTAAAAATGACGACCAACGTTTCGGTCCCCTGAAGAAGGTCCCGAGTGGGTCCGAAACGTTGGTCGTCATTTTTAATCAATGGTATACTTTAAATGTGAGTGCTGAGGATCTATATATATATATATATATATATATATATATATATTTATATATATATATATATATATATATATATATATATACACATATATATATAGATACACACTTTTATTCCCTTTATATGTTCAATATATTATAATGAAATCATTTTATAATATATTATACATATATAATGCATCTATGATTTCATCATAAGTGTATTTTGAGATATGTATCAAAGTACACTTATAATGAAATCATATAGATGCATTATATATGTATAATATAAAATGATTTAATTATTTTACAATATATTAAACATATATAATATAGACACTCCTCAATTATCGACCGGGTTCCCTTCCTATGACCTGGTCGTAGAACAAATCGGTCGGTAAGTGAGGAGTTAAAGGATTCCCTGCTCTGGTGCCTTTGTCTATGTTCGGGTAAACTTCCCCGAACATAGACGTACGCACCAGAGCAGGGAATCCCTCTAATCTATGTTCGGGGAAATTTCATTAAATGAGGACCACCTGTATATGTATAATATGTTTATTTTATTATTTTTTTTGCAGCCTGGGGGACTGCCTGACAGCTCAGACAGTCCCCCTGCTGGCAGCTCCTAGAGTCCTATTGCGGTGATCTGATCATGGTTATCACATGGCCATGGAGGGCCGGGGTGGTCGGAGCTGCTGTAGTGGGACTGCTGGGGTCTCTGGCAGTCCTCCCCAACCGTGATCAATGCAGATCGTCGGTCCAGGGCTCCTGTCGCGGACATCCTTAATGACAGTTTTTTGTTGGACGTACCTAGTTTGTCCTTGGTCGTTAAGGGGAAATTATACATAGATAAATATACACTGCTCAAAAAAATAAAGGGAACACAAAAATAACACATCTTAGATCTTAATGAATTAAATATTCTTCTGAAATAATTTGTTCTTTACATAGTTGAATGTGCTGACAACAAAATCACACAAAAATAAAAAAATGGAAATCAAATTTTTCATCCCATAGAGGTCTGAATTTGGAGTCACACTCTTTGATGTAATGTCCTTGAAACAAGTCAAAATGAGGCTCAGTAGTGTGTGTGTGGCCTCCACATGCCTGTATGACCTTCCTACAATGCCTGTGCATGCTCCTGATGAGGTGGCGGATGGTCTCCTGAGGGATCTCCACCCAGACCTGGAATAAAGCATCTGCCAACTCCTGGACAGTCTGTGGTGCAACGTGACATTGGTGGATGGCGCAAGACATGATGTCCCAGATGTGCTCAATTGGATTCAGGTCAGGGGAACGGGCGGGCCAGTCCATAGCATCAATGCCTTCGTCTTGCAGGAACTGCTGACACACTCCAGCCACATGAGGTCTAGCATTGTCTTGCATTAGGAGGAACCCAGGGCCAACCGCACCAGCATATGGTCTCACAAGGGGTCTGAGGATCTCATCTCGGTACCTAATGGGAGTCAGGCTACCTCTGGCGAGCACATGGAGGGCTGTGCGCACCCCACACCATTACTGACCCACTGCCAAACCGGTCATGCTGGAGGATGTTGCAGGCAGCAGAACGTTCTCCACGTCTGTCACATGTGCTCAGTGTGAACCTGCTTTCATCTGTGAAGAGCACAGGGCGCCAGTGGCGAATTTGCCAATCTTGGTGTTCTCTGGCAAATGCCAAATGTCCTGCATGGTGTTGGGCTGTAAGCACAACCCCCACCTGTGGACGTCAGGCCCTCATACCACCCTCATGGAGTCTATCTATGACCGTTTGAGCAGACACATGCACATTTGTGGCCTGCTGGAGGTCATTTTGCAGGGCTTCCTCCTTGCACAAAGGCAGAGGAAGCGGTCTTACTGCTGGGTTGTTGCCCTCCTACGGCCTTCTCCACATCTCCTGATGTACTGGCCTGTCTCCTGGTAGCGCCTCCATGCTCTGGACACTAGGCTGACAGACACGGCAAACCTTCTTGTCACAGCTCGCATTGATGTGCCATCCTGGATGAGCTGCACTACCTGAGCCAGTTGTGTGGGTTGTAGACTCCGTCTCATGCTACCACTAGAGTGAAATCACCGCCATCATTCAAAAGTGACCAAAACATCAGCTAGGAAGCATGGGAACTGAGAAGTGGTCTGTGGTCACCACCTGCAGAATCACTCCTTTATTGGGGGTATCTTGCGAATTGCCTATAATTTCCACCTGTTGTCTATCCCATTTGCACAACAGCATGTGAAATTGATTGTCACTCAGTGTTGCTTCCTAAGTGGACAGTTTGATTTCACAGAAGTGTGATTGACTTGGAGTTACATTGTTTTGTTTAAGTGTTCCCTTTATTTTTTTGAGCAGTGTATAATTTAATTCTAAGTGTATTTTGATTTAAATATATATATATATATATATATATATCAAAATACAGTGAGAATAAAATGACTTCTTTATATACATAATTTTAAAAAAAATAAATTTTAGTTTATTTTTATTTATTTGTCATATATAAAATTTTATATATATATATATATATATATATATATACACACGTGTAATTTGACTGTGTATTTTTATATTAATATAATGTTATATATACGTGTATGTGTATATATATATATATGGGAAAACCAGGTGCTGACTGCACTCACCTGAACATGCTTAAATGGGGTGCTGCTGGGGGCCAATAAGTACAGTAAAAATGAAAATCCAGCGCACTCCCTTATCTACTAAACAGCTATTTTTGTGCTGACAGATTTTGCTAGTTTTATTAAAAACACCTAATCTAGGCTCTGAGCGGTCACATGGCCCCTGGGGATCCTAAATTGGAGAGGGGGGAGTCTCTGGGCTCAGTCCAGAGAGTCCCCCCAAAGATGTAGACAAAGAAAAGCAAATGCATACCATATAAGAAAGATATAAGAAAAGCAAATGCACACCAGAACTAGTGACAAGAGGGAAGAAAAATCAATCAGCAAGCCCCCAACGTTTCGGCAAAAGAGATGCCTTGGATCTCTTTTGCCGAAACGTTGTGGGCTTGCAGATTTATTTTTCTTCCCTCTTCTCACTAGTTCTGGTATGCATTTGCTTTTCCTATATATATTTATTGATGGGTTGTTATGATTTGGTATCTATATTAATTATTTATAACATTGATATTCAGTAATCTGTTTACTAAATATCCTGCTTGGATGTAATTATAGAACTTCTGGCAATTTTTGTATACTATTAGTATGTGATTCATGTTTTGATTTATTGATATGCATTGTGAGATACCTATCTAATAAAATGTTGTTTGCATATACTGTTGTGCTCTTTGATTGGATAGTATCCGTATTTTCATTTGGTCCTTAAGTAATAGGACCTTGTTTGAGTGAGCACACAGTTTTATATATTTTTTTGGCTCTTGTTGACACTTTCTTTATCAACATTTGACTGTTTGCTTACCTACCGGTATTTCTAATTAAATACTTGCTAAACTGGAATTGCTGGTTTTAAATATTGCTGAGGTAACATACCAGAAAGATGAGCAAAAATGTGTCATACCTGTCCACAGGGAGATTATTGTATATGTACTAGAAAGCAGTGTTTAATGTGATGTGCCAAAAGACTAACTGGCGTAAGTCTTTTAAGTAGACGTAAAATTAAAGTTTAATGGACAACTCAAAGATTATAAAATATTTTTTTTTTTTTTTTATAAATTCTTTATTTATGTCAAGGAAGAACATTACAATAATTGCATATCAAAACGAGCCGATACAGGATATTGTTACATTATATATGCATGGTTCACATCGTATTTGGAATGACCTTAAACTATCCCTCCTAGTAAACCTTCACTTCACCAACGTATCCTGGAATGCGGCTATCAGCTTTTAACCAGTCCTTCCCAGTTTTTTATTTTTAAAATTTTTAAACTTATAACATAGATGAGAGATAAGCAAAGGCAGTAATAAGACAAAAACAGAAACCAATAAGGCAGGTCAAACAGCACCATATATGTCATACTAGTATGTTCGCATGTTAAATATGTGTAGGACATGCCCTATTTTCCATCCTGTGTTTCCATGATAATCTAACAACTCGTTTGCTGTTTTATATTTTTTGTCAAACTCTTACAAAGTTCTATCCAATTGCACCAGTAAGCCCATGTCCCAATCCTTTCGTGGTACTGAAAGCCTGCCTGGCTTTCGTGAAATAATTAAGAAGATCTCACAAGAGAGAAGGAAAGGAACAGAGAGATGAAAGTAGATATCAGAGTGTGAAAAAAGGAAAAACTAGGGGAGAGAAAAAAAAAAAAAAAGGGGGGGGGGAGGAGGGTGACGTCAGGAGGGTCCGGCCATCCCATGTCGTGTGAGCTAAACTCACGTATTGGCTGCGCTGGCCTCCCAAGGGCCCCAAATTTTTTCAAACTTTTTCGTCGTACCCCTAACTCGAGCTGTGAGGTCATCCATGAGGTAATTATCTTTAATTTTCCTGATCACCATATCAATCCCTGGGGCCTCCTGTTTCAACCATCCCTGTGCCAGAGCTCTCCTAGCTGCCAGAGTCACCTTATTCAATAGGGTTAGTTGCGCTTTGGTCCAGTTATCTATAGGTCTGGCTAACAGGAACACCCATGGGTCTAGTTTAACCTCCCTCTCAAATATGTCTCGTAGCAATTGCGCAATTTGTCGCCAAAACACTTGTGCTATTGGGCATTCCCACCACATGTGGACATATGTGCCCTTGAGACCACATCCTCGCCAGCATAGGTCTGTAGTAATTTGATTCATACGGCTCAACTTTACCGGTGTGGTATACCACCTAAATAGCGTCTTATAGGACTGTTCCTGCAGGGAGACACACATAGAAGCCTGCGCGGCCGCCTCCCACATCTCCTGCCACTCCACTCCCTCTAATGTCTCTCCTAATTCCGCTTCCCATTGGGCTATGTATGTTAGTCCTCCCCATTCTGAAGTGTTGTGGCATAAATGTAAGTAGATAAGTGAAATCATTTTTCCTGGGAATCGTTCTTTTGCGCACATTCTCTCAAAGAACGTCATCTGTGCCTCTGCGGCTTGTTTAACCTGGATGTTACGGGCATAATCCCTGATCTGAAGGTACCTGAAATAGTCAAAGGGTCGCAGAGGTGTTTTATTTTGCAGATTGTCAAAAGTCACGATCGAGCCCCCCTCGTATAGCTGAAATAACCTTTGCAGTCCCGCCCTTTCCATGCCTCTAAACTCCCGGGCCGACATCCCTGGTAAGAATGCTTTGTTCCTCAATAGAGGGGTCATCGGTGAGGGGGAGGACGCCAAGCCATACTTAGGTGCAGCCGTGTCCCATATTTTCAGCGAGTTAGAGATCGCTGGACAAGTCACTGTTATGTTCGGTCTGTGCTCCTTCGGGGTCCACATATAGAACTGAGGCATATCCATCCCCATAAGGGATGCTTCCAGGTCAACCCATCTTCTTTCCTCAGGCGGGGAGTGCCACAGCGCCACCTGTGCCAGTTGGGCGGCAATGTAATAAAAGTGTAAATGTGGAAGGCCAAGTCCTCCTCTGCCCTTAGCTCGATATAGAATGTTGCGTGATACCCTGTGTTTCCTGTTTTGCCATATAAATTTGCCTATGGCTTGCTGTAGCGGCCCTAGGTCTGATCTGGATACCCTTATCGGAAGTGCCTGGAACAAAAACAATATTCTGGGTAGCACATTCATCTTTACGGAGTGTATCCTGCCGATCCAAGAAATTGCCTTTTCCATCCATTTCTCCATATCCGTCATCAAGGTCTTAATCAGCGGAGTGTAATTCTGTTGGAATAATTTAGATGGATCCGCTGTCAATCGTATGCCTAGATATTTTATGTGATCTCTCGATATTCTTAACTTGTAGGTTCTCCCTATGTAGTCTGTGTCCAGCTCCGGCATCCCTATGGGTAACACACTGGATTTATCCATATTCACCTTGTATCCGGCCAATTCTCCAAATTCTCCCAAAACGTCTGCCAGTGCCGCCATAGATCCCCTCGGTTCAGTTAGCGTCAGTAACACGTCGTCGGCAAATGCCGACACCACGTATCGTTTCCCTCCGACATCTACCCCTTTGATATTCGGGGCTGCGCGTATTGCCTGAAGGAGCGGCTCTAAAGACAGGGCGAATAATAAGGGCGACAATGGGCATCCTTGTCTCGTGCCATTGCTAAGACCAAACGGTTTTATCTTTGCACCCGAAATGCGGATTTGGGCTCTGACGTTGGTATACATTGCTCGAACCGCAGTCGTGAACTGAACCGGGAATCCAAGGTGATCCAGCATTGTAAATAAGTAAGGCCATTGAACCCTGTCGAAAGCCTTTTCGGCATCCAACGATAGTAATATCGTCGGTATCTTCCTCGTGGTTTGTCTCCATATGAGGTCCACGTTACGTCGAGTATTCTCGAATAGTTGTCTAGTTGGTATAAACCCCACCTGGTCAGGGTGAATCAGCCGAGGTAGGATCAGATTTATCCTGGTAGCCAGGATCTTCGCTAGTATTTTTGAGTCGTGATTGATAAGGGAAATCGGGCGAAAGTTTTCTGGGGTCGACAAATCTCTGCCTGGTTTCGGCAGTAAAACGATGTCTGCTAGTGACATATCCCTATCAGGCGTTCCTCCATCTAATAATTCGTTAAGCCAATCAACCAGGTGTGGAACCAGTTCTTCCCTAAAGGTTTTATAATAAGAGCCATCGAATCCATCCGGTCCCGGAGCCTTATTACTTTTCAGAGTATAGATTGCCACTTCTACTTCCCCCTCTGTAATCGGTTTCCTCAAGGACTCCACTTCCGCCCCATTTAGTTTTGGTAAATCCAGCCCGGCAAGGAAGGCTTGTATCTTGTCCCTTTCGTCGCTGATTCTGGCGGGGTCTGTTGTGGAGTGGTTGTATAGTTTAGCGAAGAATTCCGTAAATACTGTAGCTATATCTGTGGGGTCTGTGCGGTATTGACCTAAGGCATCTCTGATTTTAGTAATGTGGGGTCGATGCTGTCGTGGCCGTAACGTTCTCGCCAGTAGGGTATCCATCTTGTTGCCCTTTTCAAAATAGGTCCGTTTAGATCTTACGATAGCCCGTGCTGTTTCGTCTATCATCGTTCCTTTAATCGAGGCTCTCAGTTCCCGCACCACCTGCAAGTTAGCAGGTGTAGCGTCGATCTTATGTTTCAGTTCGGCCTCACGCAAGGACTCCAGAAGGGAAGATAGCAGTTGGGTTTTGCGTTTTTTCTTCAGCGTTGCTGCACGAATCAAAACGCCCCTGATCACCGTTTTATGAGCCGACCACACCGTCACCTTTGATAAATCCGTGCCAGTTTCTCTAGCGAAGTAGTCAAGCAATTCCTTCCTAACCTCCTCAACTATTGCCGGATCACGCAGCAAAGAAGTGTTCAATTTCCATGACCATGGGGACGTAGCACTTAGTTTATCCAATGTTATGGAAATGTCAGCGTGATCAGACCAGGTTATGGATCCTACAGTCGATATCGATACTTTGGGCACTGAGTGAGTATTAACCAAAAACAAGTCAATTCTCGAGTAAGTATCATGGGGTGCAGAGTAGAATGTAAAATCGTTGTCGTCCGGGTGTTGTGCCCTCCAGATATCTACTAAGCCTGTGTCCTGCATGAAGATATGTAATAATTTGTCCTGTCCGCCCCTATTATGCGATCTAGGAATACCTTTACCTGATCCCCTATCTCTCGCCGGGCATGGCGCTGCATTGAAATCGCCTCCTACTATTATCATGCCATGTGGTAGAGTGTTAATCATCAGTGTCAATTCCGCCCAAAACTCCTTAGAGGGGTCATTGGGGCCATAAAGATTAATAATATGTATGCTATGGGAGTACAACGTTCCTGACAGGAGCACAAAGCGGCCCCCCGAGTCCGCATGTACCCTAGTAACATTAAGCGGGCATCTGTGGTGTACCAGGATTGCAACGCCATTCCTCTTATTGAGCGCTCTCGACTCATACGTGGTTCGGTACGTACGGTCTCTGAGTGCAAATTTCGCCGAGGCCTGAATGTGTGTCTCCTGCAGGAAAGCTATATCGGGGTTCAAACGGTTGAGATCCCTAAACATGAGGCGCCTTTTTTTGGGTGCATTAAGACCTTTAACATTCATGGACAATATCTTCACCGGCATGGGTCTATCCCGTGTGAATCGCTATGATAAAACCCATTGTGAAGCCTGCGCACTAAATGTATTTCGTCTAACTTTCTCTCGGTAGGAATAGATAATCTTCGCCGGCGCGATCTAGCTTGCATAGTAAGCGCTGCTCCTGTCATTGAAGTCTCACCAGTTACGTTCCGGCCGTTCCTAAGGTGTATTCCCCCAACGTCACCCTCCAGGGCTGGGTAAGGGAAGGTATAAGAAGGGATAGAAAGGGGACAAAATAAAGAGGAAAAAAAAAGAACAGTAAGTAGAAAACATATTATGTACAGTAAATGCCTGGTCTTATCTAAAGCCAGGCTCTTGTGGGGTATGAGTCCCTGTCCCTCCAGTGATCCTAAAAGGCTCAACAGGGCCAGGGATTCAGACCAACCTAAAAATAATTAAAACCGCAGCCGAATAGAAACGATTGGTGGCGGTCATTACAAATACATTCACCTAGGTAGGACGCCCCACCCCAGGCTCCCCTTGGGTATCATACCCGTACTCCTTCTCGGGCATCCCTTGCAACTCGACTTTACTCTCGCCCTGTGATCCCCTCGCTGCTCCCTGCATCCTATGGGTGGAAAGAGCTTGCCTTGCGTGTTATTTAAATCAAATGGGAAGACATTTATATAGGCCCGACCGGGGTATCCAGGGTTCGTGCGACTAAATATGGGCTATAGCCCTGGGGATATCCCACAGCTAATGGAGCGTGAGCCGGAGGCGGGAAGAAATAAGGCCTAAACCGACGTCCCCCCTCCCCCGTAAAGAACAAGCAGTATGCCCTTTGCCTCAATTGTTGGGGACCCCCCTCATCCCTAGCTCCCCGAGTCAGCCGGAGTGGAGTATACGGGTGCCAAAAATTGGTCTTGGTGGATTTCAACTATCCACCTCTATGCAGCCCAACATGTGGCTGCATCTAATACCTGGTTGTGGGTACTCGAGAGTGAAAGAGGAAGCATAAATACATAGAGGGGGGTACGAAGAAAAAACTAAAAACTGTTTAAACATGCCTATAACCGAACAATAGGTGTGCATAGTACAAATACAAATAACCCCTCCGTCGGTGCCTACCCCACCGTCCACCCCGCTCCCGCCGGACATATTAAAAGTCAGAGTCCAGACCTCACAACAATAGCGAAAACGTTAACCCATGAGCTGGCAACCACACCGTGCCTCGATTGTATGCTGGGCGCCGCCTTGCAGATGCGTCAGAATCATGTCCCCAAAATGAGTATATAATCCCACACCTTTCCAGAAGGAGAAGCCCTAACCCTCCCCAAAACACAATGGAGCCCCCCCCCGGATATCAACCCCAGGCCGAGCAAAAATCACTCGCTCCTGACGGGTACAAAAACCTTTAAATTAAAATAGATATAAGTGCCCGCAGAAAAAAGACCCCCTCCCAAAAAAACAGGATGCAAAATACCCCCCACAAGCCGTCCCCAATGGGGCACTTCTTCAAGGGGCTGGCACCAGAAAAGGAACGTAAGGGAGCCCCCCGCGGACCTCACTCACCCGCCGTGTACCATTCTCGAGGGAGGGGATGTACCGTCGCTGTCGCAGCTCCAGGCACTGCAATGTCGCCTGTGTCTTGTACCCCTAGGTCGTGCAGGAATGCCGCCGGATCGCCCCCAGGGTGTAGGATCTTAGAGCGCCCATCCTTAAAGGCCATCAGGCGGAACGGATGGCCCCACGCGTATTTAATAGAGTGCTGTTGGAGCAATTCAGTTATAGGCCTCCATTCCCTCCTCTGTCTCAGGGTGTCTGGTGTCAGGTCCTGAAATAGGGCCAATTCAGCTCCTCTATACTTGATTTGGTTTTCCCTTCCATATCTCATCAAAGCTTCCTTTGTTTGAAAAAACTGAAATTTGATGATGATATCCCTGGGTCTGGTATCATTTGGCCGTCTGACCCTGAGAGCCCTATGAGCCCTCTCAACATGCCAGAGGTTTTCCGGTATGTTTGGTAGCAATGGTTTAAATATGGCGAGTACCACCTCAATCAGGGAGCCTTCCCCCTCTCTCTCTGGCAAACCCCGCAGTCTGATATTGTTCCTACGCGAGCGGTTGCCCAAATCTTCTAGTGCATATTCAGCCACCGCTAACCTGGATGTTAACAGGTTAATTTGCGCAGCGGCTGCATTGTGAGCTTCCACTGTGGACTCCACTCTTTGCTCTAGCACTGCTGTTCTATTGCCGAGTGCCTGTATCTCCGCCTTAACTTCGGCGGTATTTCTAGCTATCTCTGTCGCTAGGTAGGATCTTACCTCCGCCAAGGTAGCCAGTATCTGTTTGGCGTCAGGCTCTTGGGATCCCGAAGTCCCGCTGGATGCCGGGCTGGAAGGAGATCGCGGCCCTCCAAGGCTTTCCCGTCCGCCATCTTCGGTGTTCCTCATGGCGCGGGAGGCCGCAAAGAGATCTGCCACCGTCGCTCCCTGTTCAGCCTGTTTTTTGGTCGGCTTCTTAGGGGCCCGCTTTTCCATCTCGGGTCTCCCTTCAGTTTGATCCGCAATCGGTCACGGAATGCCGCTTCTGTTAGCCGTTGATCCAGTGGTCCCGGCGGAGCTCACACGGACACGTCCAGCTCGCTCCCACCTCAGACCACGCCCCCATAAAATATTTATTTTAACCTTAGTGTGTTTCTCTGTGCATTAAGATTATGGACCTCCCTTAAAATTTAGAAAAGAAAAAAAAAAGATTAAACCTTCTTTTAATTAGGGATAGACTATCAGTTTGGCCGATATTCCGAAATTTGGCAAAGATTGGTATCAGCCACTATTGGTACTGATATTGCCGATAATGTAAGAGGCGGCAGTGGTCCAGCGCACACAGGGCCGGCGCTTTCATAAGGCGGAACACGCGGCCGTATTGGGGTGCACTGGCTCTGGGGGCGCAAGAATCGAGTGAACGGCAGGAAGGAAGATCACAGCGCTCCTCTACTAGTCACTTGGTGTAATGTGATCGAGTGTAGCAGAGCAGACCGTGGTACAGGATCTTCAGTTTCCTGTACACGGCTGGACTGACAGGAAGTGCTCACTGAGAGAGCACTTCCTGTCAGTCTGGCTGGGTACAGGAAACTGAAGCTCCTGTACCGCGGTCTGCTCCACTCGGCCATGCTACAAGAGAGTTAATGAGGCACACCAGGGAGGGGAGAGGACCTCTAAGGGGGGAGGGGACACACACTAAGGCACAGGGAGGGGAGGGGTACACTAAGGGACAGGGAGGGGAGGGGAGAGGTACACGAAGGGAGAGGAACACTAAATATCCTTGAAAACATTAAAAAAAAATCTGACTGGCATGTATATTTTGTGTATTTACCACTTAATAAAAAATATTTGCATAAATAATAAAAACATGTTCAGTTAACAGTAGATTTGTGTACAAATAGTTTTTTTTATTTTTTTCAAAACTGTAAATGTACAGAATATCAGTATCAGTAAATTATCGGCTATCGCCCTGAAAGTTGATCGATTATCAGTATCTGCTCTAAAAAAAAATAATCAATATCGGTCGATCCCTACTTTTAATCATGAGCTAAGACAGTATCTTCTATGCAGCCATTCCGCCTTTGGACCAAAGCAACGTCTTTAAGATGAAGGGATGTTAACTCTTATAGTATCCCTTTAATTGCACAACTTGGTTGATAATGGATATTAAATACTATCTGCAAAAAACACTTGTAATTCAAATATAAACACAAAGCCAGCCAGTAGTAAGTGTGTTATTAGTGTTCTTTGTCTTTTAATATCTGCAGAGAGACTGACCGTGTTATTCATTAAAGTGAGAAGTCAAAGTGAAATAAAACTGAATTTCAAATTCACGGTCAAAATAGCCTAACTGGAAAATCTCTCAAAGCCTTAAAGGGACACTGTAGGCACCCAGACCATTTCAGTTCATTGAAGTGGTCTGAGTGCAATGTCCCTTAACCCTGTAATAGTAATTATTGTATCTAACAGACAGCCACTAGAGGGACTTCCTGAATTATAAAGGACCGTTGTCTGTTAGGTGACACTGGACGTTCGCACGCTCTGCATGAGGACTTCCAGCGTCAAATTTTTCCCCATAGAAAAGCATTGAATAATGCTTTCCTATGGGGAAATCCTAATGCGAGCGTGGCATGCAAGCGTGGGCGGAGCCTGACCCAGCGCCGAGGGACATTGGCGCTGGATTCTGGTAAGTTCAGGTTTTAACCCCTTCAGCACTGCAGGAGGGGGGGCGTGAGGAAGGGGGCACTGTAGGATTCTATAGTGCCAGGAAAACTGCTTTGTTTTCGTGGCACTATAGAATGCCTTTAAAGTTGAAATTCATTTTGAAATCTCACTTTAGTTAATAACCCTGTAGACCAGGGGTGTCCTGAAAGGTAGATCCCCAGGTGTTTTAAAAACTACATGATGCGTTATCATTCTAAAGGTATGCAAAGCATCATAGGAGTTGTAGTTCTACAACATCTGGAGATCTACATTTTGGGCACCTCTGCTAGAAACTGTTAATTTGGTGCAATGTTAAGGTTCCGTTACACTTGCTGGGCCCTTTTTATTTAATTCAATCATTTTAATAGTATCGCTTTGTAAGCTCAGTCATTTTTATCTTCCATTCTGTCATGCAGTGTTTTTTCCTTTTGCTCCAGTAAGATAGTTGTGTTATTAGTAAGCACAGCAAATGTTTGTATTAGTTGTCGTTCATCTAACTGCTGCTCTGCCAGTGCACTGCCACTTGCAGTGGGAATTTATTGGAGTATTCATGTTGGCTATCCATTTACTGGCCTGGGTGGTGCTCACTGCCATTGCAGCAGTTTAAAAAACTTTCATAATTTTAGATCAGTCATGTCTTCTCTTTGATATTTTCAAAGGCTCTGTTGAATATCTCATGTAAATTAGATGGTTAAAAGGTCTACATTATATAGCATATTGTATTGCATTCCTGGTCTCTAGCGTTTAAATTGTAGGACCCTCAAATGCACAAATTGGAAACAATTTTTAGATCCATTAAAGTTCACCTTATAAGTGCTTCACACAGTTAATTCACCTTGTAACTTTAGTTGTCAAAAATAAATAATTGAAGTATTGTATGATGTTATAATGGCAATGTCTATTTCAGATGCCACAATTAACTTTCATGATCTGAGATTAGAAGAAGATACATTTTCGCTTTCATTCTGTAAAACTGACCCTGTACTATTTGCTCCCTTTGCAAAAGGAAGATGTAAGTGATGTAGCAAAACAAGGCTTTTAAGGCAATATTTAAGCACCCTGCTCTAATTAAATAAGAAAAAATAAATGTAAGCAAAGTAAAATTTTGTTCTATAGCCTCAGAATTTCACTTAAAAGCAGAGATTTTAATTGTCACCACTATAGTCCAAAATAACAACTTTGTTAAAATTGAGTCGTCTTTAAAGTTGGGAATAGCTATATCTTTTTCCTAATTAAGTTTAAAACCCTTTGGTAAGGTGTGCATTCCTTAAGTTAACAGAGAACTGTTATCTTAAAGGGCTAATCCAAGCACCACGACTACTTCATTGATTTGATTATTTCAGGCTTGGCAAAAGCAATGTTTCCTAATGTCCAATACATTTTACTGGTGCATAGAGATTTTACTGGTGTATAAAGACCTCTTTCAATGGATACTTTTCTATGATAATGTGATACATGTAAAAAATAATTTCTTACTTGTGCAGTAAATACTAATCTAAGAATAGTACAAATATTTAGGTATGCATAACAAATTATTTCAAAAATGTACAATCAAGTTTTAGGTGGACAGTCATTTCTCTGGTTTACACTGGTTTCTGTGTAAATTTGCATGCATAGACAGACCTGTGGATGAAACACTCAGACAAGTTTATAGCTGTGTTAGTTTATTGGTATTCTGCCTCGATGCTTCCTTGCAAATGAGATGCACATCTTGGGTTTATATTTTCTTGTAATACACTGTATTGACTTTACAATAATGAAAATAGGTAATTGCGTTAGCTAGCAAACTGCTCTGCATTCCTAATGCTTTATTTTTCATTTTCTAGTTTGTAAGTCTATTCTTGTTGTTATTTTGGGATATTTTAAAGAACACAGATATCTTTGTTTATTCCTCTGCACTGCTGGCCTTTGTAAAGTGGTGCACTGTCTTCGAAGAGCAATGGCAAATTCTGCATTGACCAAGGTCCTTCTTCCTATTGATCAGCAGTTATGAAATCAGTGTTGATCTGTAATATAACACTTAGGCGGTGCAGCAGGGTTAAAGAGCACTTCAGATGATGCTGCCACAAATGATTGTCAGTAGTAAATCGGAAGGAAGCATTACAGGGCAGCTGATCTTTTACACAGAAACGTGTTTACAGGGTATGAAATTAACATTTATCAACAGCAGCAAATAGCTGCTATACAGCAGCATTAGTAGGGAAATATGAGACTTGGTGATGATTGGTTAGGTCATTGGGATCACCAGGCAGTGTAATTGGCACATTAGGCCTAGGAATTTTTAACAAGCTCTGCTTAATGCTTTATTACTAGTACCATTATGTGTTGCACTTTGCTCTAAAAACACTCCCGAGATCAGTAATCCTGAAATGGATTCCTAATATCATTCAGTAATTCTGAGACATATTATACATGTGAATGGTGCTGAAAATCTGAATCCAACAATTTGTTGTAGTAGAAGGTAGAAAGATTTTGAGGGTTTGAATCTGGATGTACATATTAGAAAGTTGTACTTCATATTCTAATTGAGGAGATATTTCTTTATAAATTTGAACAATCCAGGATTGAGTACTAAAGGAGTTTAGAGAGATATTGTCTAATGTTCACAACCATGGGTTCTTTTCAGTCTATTTGAATGTATTGCAATCTTTTCAATTTGATTGAGTATAACAAGTTTCTTCTAATGGAGTTGATAAACAGTCTCCATTAAAATCTAGACCTGTTTCTGGATCATAGCTCTATTATATAAACTATTGAATTGGCAAGACAAATCCCACAATGAATGGTGTCTATAGCACAGAAACTGTTGTGTTTTTCCAGATGTTGATGTATTTTATACAGATAGATTGGACTAATTTCTTCCTCAGAAGGTGAATAACTGGCTTCTGAGATTTTCTGACTGGCAGCACAATTATACATCTTTTAAACCTGCCATAGTCTTCTGTTTATGGGTTTGGATGACTGTGTAAAGTGTGAATATGTTATACTGAAAATAGATACAGGATTATATGGTTTAAAAAATGTAACTCACAGTTTTGCTAAATATAAATGGAATTTACTCAAATATCGTCTATAGTTAAATGAACTTTCACTCGAAACTATGAGCATCATAACAACTTCATCGTCATAAAGTCTTTGATTTCTGGTAGTCCTGGGCTCTGTATTAACCTATGGGGTTCAACCACCTATGTGTTTGAACGGGTAAAGCCCAAAGTGCTGTTCATGGCGCTCTTCTGTCTTTTTCCCCATAGGTGGTGGTGATAGGCAGAGAGTGTTAGCTGACAATCCCAGCCTTTCCATGTTCTCTCCCACTGAGACAAAACTTTTAGACATTTTTTATTTTAGAATTTTTTTCTTGGTTTCAATTCTCATTTATTTATTTTTTTCTTGTTTTAAGTTAAAAACAAAATCTGGCATTCACATTTCCTAAATGCTTAGTATATGTGAAACTACGGTGCGTTTAAAGGTCAATATATTTTTCATGACTCTTCTATAAAGGAAATGCATGTTTTCTTTAACTAGCCTGCTGTTAAACAAGGTGATAATCGCTATTAACCTTGAAATAAAGGGAGAGTGATATAGCAGTTAATGTGGTAGTTATCCACAAATTGACAATGGAATTTGTATGTAGTAGTTGTCTGATGTAACAGATTTTTCAAAAATGCTTCTACCAGCAGATGTGGATAATTTGCTGACCCAAATATAGCTGGTAACAAGTCCAATCGCAATTGACTCTATTATTAAATGTGAGAACTATATGAGGTCACATTTTCTTTTAGGTGTTGTTCGGCATTACATACTTATAATGCACACACTTTATTGCAACGTCAATGTAAAGCTGAGCATTTAATTTATATACAGTTATATTTAAAATAGTATATGTCATATTTTGTATGTAAGGAGGAGTATTTCAAATATAATTTACTAGATAAATAAATAAAAAGTTAACCAAGCGATAGGTCAAGACGTCTTATACCGGCTAGAACCATAATCCTGGGAAGACCTATGACCATATCCCGCTGTCAAGCAGAGAGGTCACCTAGTTGTACCTGTAGAACAGAGGATAACCATAATTACTCAAATTAAAAAATAAAAGAAAACAATATCCAAGACATTCACTCCGAATGGAAGTAAACTGTCAGGGAAAGAGTACAACTTTAAATGAACTAGTAACCTAAAAGCCAAAAAAAATCTAAACTTTTATTATCCATAAGTCATAGAGCTACTATTGTTAGTTAGAGGATCCTACATAGGAACAGTGTGTACATAATAGGTCTAACTGAATCAGCCATGGGGTACAGATGAAAGTTCCACAAAAAAATACCCTGCTATTAGGCAGAGGCCAATGTGGGAAAATGAAGAAAGGAGGAGATAATTTAAATCTCTACTGAAAAAAGGGACCTCCTAAACCAGGCATGGGCAACCTTCGGCACTCCAGATGTTTTGGACTACACCTCACATGATGCTTTACCAGCATTATGGGTGTAAGAGCATTATGGGGGATGTAGTCCACAACATCTGGAGTGCCAAAGATTGCCTATCCCTGTCCTAGACATTAGCTAGTGTGATGTAAATTTACAAAAAACAAACAAAGGGAGATTCTCCAAAACGATTATTGTAGCTCCAATCCCACCATAACCACCGTACCCCATAGAAAAGAAACCTAATTCTGTCTCTAATACCTCAGCACCGCATGACGCTAGTGCCTACCTGAACCAAAGACCCTATATAAGTAACCCAAAAGCAAAAAGATAAGGTGCTACCTAATGAGTGCAAAAGTGCATATTAAAATAAATAAGTATAGCCCGACGCGCATATTTTTTTGTGGAACGTTTATCTGTACCCCATGGCTGATTCCCTTATACTTATTATGTACACACTGTTCCTTTATAGGATCCTCTAACGGACAATAGTAGCCCTATGCCTGATGTATAATAAAGGTTTTGAATTGTTTGGCTTTTAGGTTACTAGTTCATTTAAAGTTGTACTTTTTCCCTGACAGTTTATTTCCATTCGGAGTGAATGTCTTGGATATTGTTTTCTTTTGTTTTCTATTTAAAATATAAATTTCCCGGGGGGCGGGGCCGGACCGCCGAGCTGGATGGTTGCAAGCAACCTCAGCTCCTGCATTTTCCCACACAATAAGCTTCTAAAACACGATTTATTCCGGGATGGCAGATCAACAGCCCCAGCCCTCAGCGCGCTGGGAACACTGGATCCAGGGAGAGGCTGACTCCTCGAGTTGCAGTCCCTTGGGGGAGAAACTGTCGCTCCAGATGGGGCCTTCTCCGGCAGTGAGTGAGGCGGACGGCCGCTGCCCCACTATCCTGCCTGACAGTGCCTGGCCAGAGGCCCAGATCGGCGAGGACCTGGCCCTGTTCCCCCCCCCCCCTGGGCCGGTGGGGGTGATCCCGGCCCCCACCCTGTGTCTCGGAGAGCAACAAAGCAACCAAAGCCCAGCAGTGTTACCAGCTTGAATGGCGGCCTGGGTGTCCCACCTAAGATGGCGGATGCCACGTGCACCGAACCCAGGGAGAGAAAAAGCGGCACGCAGATGCTCATAAAACATGGCACAGCTGCCAGGAGCGAGCCAAACTACTTCCCACAACAGCCACTTGTAGGCACCCTCCAGAGCGCCCCAGCACAGTGCTTACCTCAAGGGGCACAGTACTGGACTGAAGCTCCGACACAAGAACAGGCCAGTATCAAGTGGCAGAAACGGGGGCACGGCAAACCAACACCCGCATCAAAGAAGAACCCACTACAAAGAACTACGCAGAAACTAGCACCTCAGATACACCGGAGAGCTGATCCCCCATACAAAATGCCGCGCCCCACACCTGGATGGCTGCACACCACACTCCGACCAGCGATGAAGACGCCACGCGGCATACTGACAGCCGACCAGCGACGAGGCCCCTCTCAGCCCACGGAAGGCTCCAGCAAACCGGAGAACCGAGAGCGCATCCTGCACCCGTACACTACAGCCACCTTTCCAGCTGTCATCCCTGAAGCGACGGACTCACCAACTCAGCCCCGGAAGGGAGAAGGCTGATAGCTGACACAGAAGGCACAGAGTCTGGACGCTGCAGGCCACCACTAAAACCCTGCCTGCTTTGATATATTAAAGGAGGCAACTTGGAGGCAGCTGATGCTGGGCATGCCAGAGTGACCTAACATGTAGATGTTCGTGGTATGATCTGTCTCCCTGGCTTTCCAGAGAGGCCCAATATATAAAATGTTATTTAGCATGGTGTGCTTGCCTGACCAGTCAGAGTAGCGTAATATATATATAACGGCCAGATTTCTCATATGCCTGTTTAAAATGTGTAAAACACACGTCATACTTCATAGCAGACACTAGGCAACATTTGTGTCCTCTATGTTAACCCATTAAAACACAAGTACAAGCACTATACCTTCAGTGCACATGCTGGCAACTCACATGCTGACAAGCTACACATTATGGGCTCACTCTTAATACCTCGACCTCTCCATTTACTGCGGCACAGGGTTGGGAAGCAATCCAGACACAGCATTTCCTATCACCGAGTGAACTACTCTTAATACCCCAATCAACATGCCTAGGAGTTTGTATAGCCTAGTCTCTCTTGTCTAAAAGTTAACCTAGACATGTTCAGCTTAGCCTGTAATGTATATTGTTTAAAAAAAAAAATGTGCAGTATACTCAAATGCCTTGTAACTAATATGCGTTATCCAATTAACTGTCTTGCCAGTGCTGTTAGGGCATTGAACAAAAATTGTCTGTTAAACTTGTGCACACGAAAATAAAGAATTAAAATATATATATATATATATATATGTATATATATATATATATATATATATATAAATTTCCCAAACAGAGCAACGTCAAAAACAGAGAAGGTATATTTGTTGGTCCTCAGGTTATAAAATTACTAAAAGATGAAAAGTTTCTCCAAAAATTAAACAAAAACAGTTGGGCGGAGTGGGGCGGTTGGGCTGGCTGGCAGACATTTTGTGTGGTTCAACTGTCTGACCCACTAAACGTGCCCAAAATGCATAATAAGGAAGAGATTTCAGCTACCATACCACCTTGTTAAGGTGGAAGAGACTGCCAGCTTTAACCCGGTGCAGGAATGGAAAGTGTGCCGAACGGAACCTTGCTGGAACCTCGCCACGGGTTCTTAGAGGGGCATGCTTGCCAGCCTTCTGCCAAAAAAATATAGGCCCTTTTTCATCTTGTTCTCGCGAATGCAGGCAGCGGTGTTTGGTCGTCAAGTTCATGGAACTGTTTCCAGACACTGAAACTCCTGAACACCGCTGGACTTCCAAGATCACCTGCGTTTGGTTCTACATAACTTAGAAGGGCACTGTTCGGTGGAAATGTTCCCACGAATAAGGTGAACAAGCTCCAGGGTAAGACTCTTGAATATGTTCGGTAGTTTGTTTGGTTTTTAAACTATCGAACTAGATCGACCGCAAGCCCTGATTCTCTGGAACTGTTTATGACAGGAGACTCATGTACGGTCGGTCAAATTATGACTTCAAAGGAAACCCTGAACCTATCTGGGTGATTTTTGGATATGTTGGTACCCCAGATCGGGGCTATCAGGGGATGTGACTGTTGTGGGGTTTCCATGTGTTTTGGGAGTACTTTCGGGAGGTTGTCGGCTGGAGATAATTGAGTTTAGTACAGTTCCTGACTCAATTATCTCCCAGGCACAGAGGAAGGATTATCTTGTTTTATGTGGTGTCCTGGACTTGAGAGCCAATGTAATCATGTGCATTTTTGCTGTAGTCTACTCTCAGGTCCAGTGGGGAATGCCCTTGAAATATGTAACCGGAAACCCCTTGCAAGGGGACCTGCATATAAGGCCAGTTGTGGCTGCCATTAAAGAGAACGCTTTACCCCTTCATGAAGTCTAGGCTCATGTTTGGGGGATTGAAGAGCTATATTCACTCTTGGGATTGCTATAATCACTATACTACTTTGCTTTGCTCTCTGGTCTACCCACTGGAAGCTGGATCCTGGTCTTGGGTCCAGGGTGGGTGGACAGCGAGACCCCAACCAAGCTGCGGCCGTTTGTGGGTTTTATGGTGGTTGTGGTGTCAGGTGCAGTGCTTATGGTACTCAAGGATTACTAGGAAGCAGCGAGTGACGAGGTTCCCGGTCAGGGTGCCAGGCGGTCAGTCATAGAAAGCATTAGATTTGCGGAGACAACAGAAGTTTGGGCCTGTCCACAAACCCCAGCACAGCGGCCCTGAAAGACATGGCCGATCGAAGCCTGCAGCAGCATGATAACCAGCCTGCTCTGCAAACTACATGACAAATCTCAATTGGCTGTATGTATGCTTACATTATGTACTTTAAAATATAAACAAAAATTAAACAAAACCAAATTAGCAGCGTGGATTTCTTTTAAATCTGTTGTAGAAGGGTCTCTTGGCGATAAGAAGGATGAACAGGATGCAAGAATAATAAAGCAACTAATTGAAAACAATAAGAAATTATGGTGTTGAATGCCACCAAAAGTCCACTTTCAACATTCTCATATTAAAGGAAAACGATAGGGTTATAAATATTTCTTTATTAAAGTTATATTGGAAAATATTATTAGTAACATTTATACAATGTCAAAATAATCTGCAGCGGTTCACAGTAAAAAAAATTAAAGAAGAAGAAGAAAAATGGTGGGATATTTCAGTGTGAAGAAAGCCCTGCTCAAACGAGGAGTTTACAATCTATGAGGATTTGAAGTAGGCAGATTTCTAGCTTCTAAGACATTGCTGTTACTATTGCTGTCATCAGCCGATGAATGCAGATTATATAACATGAGGAAAGACACTGAATCAAGCAACACTTTAAAAGATATTGCTACCGAGAACCAAACTACAAAATATATCAAAATTGAGGCAAGCATCTCATATGATACTAAATCTGGCTAACATATGCGTGGGTATTGGCAAACAAGGGGAATGTGCCCAGGTTTGGAGGGGTTAATATAATTTGATATACTGACATATTCACAGTGAAAATTCAATTTAACTTTAGTGAACAAACCCCCACTACTTTTTATTTCTCAGATGTCGTTCTAGTTTTAAAATACTGAAATTACTAAACAGTCATAGTTCTTACTAAGAAAAGTTGTTGTTTTTTTCTATATTATATTTTACTGACCCTGAGGTCTCTTTTCTCACTACCGAACCTGCCATGACACATTACCTGCCTCTAGTATAGTGGAGTAAGTTAACAAGTAGCTCCCATAATGCAAAGCCTGTCAATATGTGTGTTCTCAAAGAGGTAAAGTGGCTTTATGGAGATGACAGAACGGCCTAAATGTCTTTCTGGCTTTATTACATATTTTTACACCTTTTAATTTTTCTCATTTTTGATTTGAATTCATAGTTTGAAAATCATTTTGAAATGTGTGCTTCTTAACCCCCTACAGTTATTTGATTTAAGTTCTTGTTATATTAGTGCATTTAATGTAAATTATGAAAATCGTGTTGGGTAACCTTTGTTTTTTTTATTATATTGTAGTCTATTGCTTTTATTTGTCTTGTCCCTATTTTTTTTTTTTTTTTTTTGCTGGAATGTATTAAAATATTGTGAACAATGCACTAGTTAATTTCTCACTGTGCTCATCTGCTCTGAGCAGCAGTCGGCCAGATTCTTGCTGAAGCCGAAAATCTCTTGCTAAGCTGAAGCCTTCTACAATGAAAATCAAAGTACTATTGTTATTCTGAGCCTGTTTTTAGATGAAGTACATTGGCGCATCTGTTATTGATTTATTTGTACTTGGGAATGAAAGAATCTGTCTCTGTTTAATAGAAACAGGTTTTATTTCTAAGGCTCATAGACACCACAGTGTTCTAGATATCCCAAGAAAGATGCCACATGTTGAGAACACAATAAGCCCCTGTAAAAGAAAAGGCGCAATCAGGCTGATAATAAAATAGAGCTTCTGTTCGAAGTCCTGAAATAGGGGACAACATTTCATGGGTCGAGAACACTGATTCATTGA
This sequence comes from Pelobates fuscus, assembly GCF_036172605.1. Taxonomy (NCBI): domain Eukaryota; kingdom Metazoa; phylum Chordata; class Amphibia; order Anura; family Pelobatidae; genus Pelobates; species Pelobates fuscus. The sequence continues at coordinate 190,301,639 of NC_086319.1, read as the reverse complement.
TTTCTCTCTATTTTATAAGCTGAATATTGTTGAAAAGTTTGAACCAGCAATGTTCAGCATTTGCTACTGATATAGAACACTTTTGTTATTATCATTTAGTAACTTTTAGAAAAATGGTACACTTCAATTAGACATGTAAAAATAAATAAAAATAAATCATATGAAAAAAAAAATTGTTCCTATGCTGTTATACCATTGGAAGTTTGAGATCAGTTTCCTCAATGTACAACTTAAACTGTTTATCTACTTTTTGGGATTACAAAATTACAAAACAGGGGTTGCAAATGTGTTAGACCAGTCATTTCTGAGTGTAATAGGTAGTTTTAGATCGCTTGAACAACGCTCAGAAGATTATGGAAAATAGTATTATTTGGCTGAGCAATTCTTCCTTTTCGCAAGTCAATTTTATGGTGTGCGTTTTTATTATTATTTTTGCACTTACTGTATATTGGGGGGGAAAGGCTACAAATTAGTGTTAAATGCCTCTAGGGTAGTATTTCACAATTTCTCCTTGGTGCCCATGCAAGGCTTTACCTAATAACAAATGATCTATTTCACGGGTGAGTGCATTCAGTTTACACCTGAATAGGATATTAGATAACCCACTCAAAGAACAGGGCTGGCTTAGTGCCCTAATGGCGATGTGAGAGCCACTTAAGGTTTTGGCACAGGGGCAATGTTAAGTATATCAACCATTGTCTGTACTCACAATTGTTTTTCTGTATTGATGACTGCTTATTTTGCTTCTTGTTATGCACCTATGTTTATTCCAGTGTTCCAAATGTATGAATCTTATTTATACTTGATATAAAATGGACATTGTACGTTCAATTCAAGTCACTATATCTCCTTAAGCGGATAATATGTTATTCAACATACTGTTCACTTAATGGGATACTGTAGGCACCCATATAACTTCAGCTTATTGAAGTGGTCTGGATGCAATGTCCCAAGTCCCTTAACTCTGAGCAGATAACTATTGTAGTTTTTAAGAAACTGCAATAATTACCTGCTAGGGTTGAATGCATTAACGCTCAACCAAGATAGGGTGGATGGACTTTTTCTTAGAAGTGGGACATCTTACTCATTTTTTTGCTACAAGTGTTATATAATCTATTATGGATGAGGGAAGGTGCACATATTGGCTTGAAGTTAATTAGTTATTTTAATTAATTAGTGATGATAAAGGTTATATTTTAACGATTCCTCATGTGCCATTTTCTTATTACTTCTCATTGTTTTCATTCAGTGGTTGATGTGAAATCTGGATCAGCCATACTGATAAGCAAGTTCTCTATTTTGTAATAACCTAACCCTATATGTTTAATATATAATTAAAGACACTAGACAATTCTCCAAGATCTTGTCAGTATTGATGTGATCAATAAGACAAGATTGATAAGACATTGTTCACAACCTGGACTTTTGCATCCAAGATGTGATTTAGCAAAAACAAGAAAGCAAGACATTCGGTTAGGTAGAATATTGGTAAGACTGTGCGAATATTCTCTGTAACTCATTGTTGACCGTACTAGCATATTCTCATTAACTGTAATGCAATGCCTGAGAATTAATAAACACGGCAGTAAGAAGATGAAACATTGTTTGGTCTGACTCTCTTCATAATCCTGTATCAGGGGTTACCCCCTCCCCCATTCAATGTTGTTGGGTATATTTATAATAGTTCATTGTTGTGTAAACTAGAAATGTATGCACTTTTATTCAAATTAAACGTGTGTACTGTGACATATACGCTTTAAAGTTATGAGGAAATAGAATTGTGATCCATAAATTAAAGCAAATGTTATTTAACTTTTCTTTGTGCTACTTTTAGCTCTAGATGTGCAGCAGAGTGTTAAAACATTTTTATAACTTTTTCGTTTTTCTTTTCTAGTAAAACTTTGAATGTTATGTGTCACTGAGCAATCTGCTCTGTGTTCTCTTGCAGTGTTTGCATTCCCTGAGAATATAGGCCTTGTTTGGTGATCAGTCTTGTGTTGATCCTGGATTAAGTGACGTTTCATTGAGTATGGAAAGAGAATTTATCAACAGAATCCATAATCTCCCTTTGTACAATGAAAAAGACCTTCTGTTCCCTTGCTACAATCCTTGTCCATGTACTTAATAAAAGGCAGAATCCCTAAATGTAGCAACCTATATGTGTTAAAAGGCTAGAACACTAATTTGTATGCACAATACAGTGTATATAAACATTTTAGAAGCAGGGCCGGACTCTGCATACAAAGCAGTCCTGGAAAATAATCTATGCCAGCCCCATTGTGCTAATAAATATATATATATAGGTATATTTCTTTTTCTAATTCAAAATATTAGTCATTTCAGGGTAATTAAATGAAACTGTTAAGATTACTCTAATGCAGACACAGACAATCTCACTGACAAAAGCTCATTGATGCACAGGCTCACAGACAATCCCACTTATATACATAAGCTCAATGACAAAAACACAAGTTCACTGATGCACACAAATAGGATCACTGACAGACAATGTCAATGACACACACACACACAAGCTTTTTACAGACAAGCTCACTGTCAAACACACGCTCACTGACGCACACATAATCACTACAGACAAGCTCACTGACACACACATGGTCACTGCAGATAAGCTCACGGTCACACATGTGCTTACTACAGACAAGCTCACTGCACACACATGCTCACCACAGACAAGCCACACTCATGCTCCCTACAGACAAGCTCACTGACACATATAAGCTCACTCCCTAGCAGACACACACACGCACACAGAAGCTCGCTCACTAGCAGATGCATGCGCACACACACACACAGAAGCTCACACACTAGCAGGCACACACACACACACACACACACACACAAACTATCTCACTAGCAGATGCGCGCACACACACACACACACACACACAGAAGCTCACTTACTAGCAGATGCACACAAACACAGAAGCTCAAGCTTATGAGTAAAATATGAATAATAGGGTGGATTAAATTTAACCCCTTAAGGACACATGACATGTGTGACATGTCATGATTCCCTTTTATTCCAGAAGTTTGGTCCTTAAGGGGTTAAAGGAGCACCATAGGGTCAGGAACACAAACATGTATTCCTGACCCTATAGGGTTAAAACCACCATCTAGCCACACTAAATATAGTAAAATCTTACTTGTATTCAAGTATATAGCTGCTTACTTTGTCCCTTTTTACTTTAGACCTGCCCACTGCCTACTGACATCAGCAGAAGTGGTAGCCTGATCCAATCACAATGCTTCCCCATAGGATTGGCTGAGACTGACAAAGAGGCAGATCAGGGGCAGAGCCAGCACAATTCAAACACAGCCCTGGCCAATCAGCATCTTCTCATAGAGATTAATTGAATCACTGAATCTCTATGAGGAAAGTTCAGTGTCTGCATGCAGAGGGAGGAGGCACTGAATGTTTTGATGCATTTTAGGCAGCAATTACCCAGAAAGGATCTCTAACAGACATCTTAAAAGTGGCCAGTGAAGTTATCACTAGGCTGTAATGTAAACACTGCACTCTGAAAAGAGTGTTTACAGCAAAAAGCCTAAAGGTAATGATTCTACTTACCAGAACAAATTCAATAAGCTGTAGTTGTTCTGGTGACTCTAGTGTCATAGTGGAAGTAAAGTAATTTTAAATCACAAGTCCGCAAGACTTGGTATAAATTGTACTTTTTAAAAATAAAAACTAATTCTTCTTGTTTTTTTTATCTTTATATTTGCAACCAGATGGATTTAAATATTTAGAATAATAACTCTTCATATTTTAATAGTTACATCAGAACTGATTTTAGATAATTATGAAGTTATTGCAAGGTGAACTGACTCCAGTTTAACAGTGTAGTAACTCATGTTTGGATAACAATTTCAATTTAACATGCTCATTGTGTGTAGATTTGCAGAGTAACAATGAGCTTAAAGGGACTCTCCAGTGCCATGAAAACAAACCGTTTTCCTGGCACTGCAGGTCCCCTCTCCCTCCCTCCACCCATCCCAAGTTGCTGAAGGGGTTAAAACCCCTTCAGTGACTTACCTGGGCACTGGTTCAGGGTCCGCCCACGCTTTAAATGGGCATTGATCCTTTAAGGTCTTTTTCTGAAATGTGTATATGTATGTTACCTCTGCAGACCCAAGTTCAATTAATTTGGATTAATGAAATTCATTAACCAAAAAATATAAATATTGGATGAATATAAAGCCCCATGCTACATAATTAATCTATATTTCACGGTGAATACCCTTTGGACTACTATGTATCTTAAATAGAAGCCTATGTTTTAGATGTTTCTTTTATTCAAAGAAATATGATTTTATATTTATATATATGTGTGTGTGTTTGTTTTATCCATACTGGCAAAAGGGGCAAATCATTGGATGTATTAGATGTATGCTAAGAGTCTGCAGTACGCAGTAATGCTGTTTTAAAACACTGAAGACACAAAGCACATAATTTTCAGATTTTTTAGTGCGATTACATCTGAACCTATCAATAGTAGTATTTCATTATTATTATTATATATGTAATATATGTAGCTTAACAGCTCTTGCAGTGATTATTTTTCTTTGTTTAATGTAGTGGTTCCAGTTCAGAGAAAGGCAATGTTTCCATTGTTTTCTAAGGCCAGACTTACTCAGATAACCACTAGAGGCCCTTCCTGGTGTGGCCATGCAATTTTTGTAGGATGGACATTCCGCATCCTCTTGCTCTGCTTGAAGATTCGGAATGTTTCACATAGAGACTAATTAAGCCAATTATCTGTATGGGGAGATGCTGATTGGCGTAGTGCGGCAATTGCGATGCATATACCTTAACATCTAATGCTCACCTGTAGGATCTCAGCCAGGTAGAGTGCCAGGCTTTTTATAGCAATGATTTCGATATTTACAACCAAAGATTATTCTTTTCTAGTAACTAAGTGTTTAACATTTCTGACTTTTTCTGGTCCACAGTTACTAATACACCCATGTCTGACTTTTATTTTTGAGGTTTTAGAATGTATGAACTTTTTAGGGTTTAATTTTATTTTGCTATTTGGTCTCCATTTTTCAACTTCTATGTAGTATGACCCATCTACATCAGCAAGATTGAATTATTTAATTTGTATCAGAAATTGTTTGTCTGACTGCCACCAGTAGGCATAGGCATAATGTAAACAGTGATGTTTTTCAGAAACAACACTGTTTTCTTTTACTAGGCTTCTGAGGAAAGTTGCATGCACCTAAATAGCTTAAGATAAAATTATTTGGGTTCTTAGACTGTCCCCTTAACATTAGTCTGTGAGCTGTGTTGTCAGCACAGAAATTTAGTATTCTGCACAGGAGTAGAAGCTGCTAGATTATATATGATTGTGCATACACAATGTCAGGCCTCACAGGCAGTGTCTACTGCACATGCTGATGTATACAGCAACCACCTGTTTAGCAGTGGAATTAAAATACATTTCCAAATAAGTCTTGGATAGTTGTATCATTATATTTTATTAATGAGAGGCTTTTGGATTACATGTGAAGACATCTGTTAATAAAGCTAAATGGTTAAAGGATATCTTAAACTGTGTTCCTGTCTCATTTAAAGGTTGCACTGGTAAGACAGAAGAATGAATATATCAATGACAAACCATTTGGAAAGAAGGACTGGCATGACTATGAGCAGATTAGAAAAGATCATGAAAAAACAGGTAATCTTAACATTTTGTCAGTAATGCTAGTTATATATTTGGTTTACTTTCCATCACTTCATTGAAGTTGCATTGCTCATACATTTTCATTGTATAAGTCAGTTTAAAAATGTTCCCAACAGATTAATTTTATTTTCATGTCTCTTAAGCTGGTGTGAGTTTTGCTCTCATTAACATTTGAAAAGCTGTAAAATGTTGATGTGGTGATGGCCAATACACTTTTCAAACCCTTACAGACTTATTCTCTGAAGTGAGAATTGCCAGGAATTTCATGTTAAATTAATGTGAATTTAAATTTTAAGGCTACAGTGGCAAAACTAAAAACAGAGTTGACTTTTCTTTTTTAGATATATTTTCTAATCAGCTATTTTGGCCCCTATGTTGAAATTGGCTTTAATTCCTCTGAACTCACATCAATTGTCACTTGAGTGAATAACCCTGTAGATGTTTATTATGATAAAATAATGAAAGCAGCTCTGTCACAGTTTGGAGTGTTGGCATAATTTGCTACTCCAATGGGTGTCTGGTGGCCACCATGTGCAGGGGAAGGTGAGTTATATTTGCCTAAACCTGTCCCTCTAGGCCGCCGCTATTGTTTTCATTCTGGACTTCTTCAGCTCCTAGCAGCTGAGCCCACATCAGTGTTGTATTCTCACGCATGCTCGAGAATACAACACTGTGGTCTATGGATAATCCCACAAGACCACAGGTTCCTCCATAGACCAAGCCTTTTTCTCTGAAGCCGTCACTAGTGACAGCAGGGTGAAATTACAAAACTTGACAAAATTCTTTGGTCCTTTTTTTTTGGTCAAGTGTGTGAAATATACTCAGATAAAGTGAAATTTCAAAACCATCAAAGTGAGTATTTCATAAAGTTTTTATCATTAGGTAAAACTAATATGTGGGACAGGTGGTGACAATGTCGCTCTAAAATGATTTGAATATAGCCATTTCAATTTGCACCACACCAAGCATGTCAAACTCGCGTCCTGCAGCCGCGAGTACATGCTGGTGTTATAGCAGAGTAGGCACTGTATGTGTGTGTGTGTGTGTGTCAGATCAGATTTGGCACAGGGTGCAGTTGTTTAGTAGAGTGGGGGGGGACTGGGGTTTAGTAGAGAGGGATGCTGTTTTTATTTTTATTTTTTATACTGTACTTTTTAAAATAAACCCACATAAACTTAAACCTTGTTTATGTGGCCTGTGCCAGACTTTGAGTTTGACATGCTTGCACTACACTGTTGAGATGCGATTAAACTTCCAATGCGGGGGGCGGGGCCGGGCCGCCGAGCCGCATGGCAGCAGACTTACATGGCTCCCGGCCCAAACAAACCAAACTGGCTCTGAAACGCACACAGAAGGCGCAAAGACCGGGTCACCCGCTGAAATAAAGTTAAGGATAACACCAGCTTTAAAAAGATGCCAATTAGACCCTGAAAGAAGGTTGTGAACACTGTAAAGGACTTTCAAGGCCTACCCGAGGCCGCAAGACCAGACTCGAGTGTCCATGAGTCGGTCATAATACATGCCGATCCTCCGTGCCGGGCCACAGACGACTTAAAGAAAAACTAAACAACTTACCCAGGCAAAGGACGCCGCTGGCGTGGGGTAATCTGGCCTCATGGAGGCGACACACGCCGAGACGGGAGTTCCCCGTGCTGGGCCCAGACTGCCCTCCAGAACTGGCAAAGGCAGACGAAAAGGAGCCCACCAGCAAAAGAGCCGTGAGGACCAGATTACATCCAAGCTCACTACGACGAAAGAAGACGTGAAGGGGACTATTAACTGCTCCTGAAAGGCTGGCAAGTACGGCACGGGTGGCCACAGATGTCGCCGGCAACTAAAAGAATTCCCCGACTACCTGCCCACCGAAGGAGTGACGGCCCAGACTTACCGAGTCTGTGGGGGTCCTCGGGGAGTCGAGTCCTGTGGATCAAGGGGATGCGGGCCTTCCAGCGGACCGGTGGCCGTGAGGGATGCGCATCGTCCCCAAGTGTGTGGCCGGCACCAGGAGAGACTGGGGGCTTACACTCCACCGAAGCTTGAGAGGTGCTGGGGAGGTGCAGGGGACAGGGGGCGCTCAGGCCCTAGGTGTGGGGGTCCAGTGGACGGTCTCTGGCCCTGAGTGCCCACAGAACCACAGAGAGCCCTGCGGGCGGACAGTGTCTTGTCTGGGGAGGACGTATGGAACCCGGCGCACTGGGGCCATGTTGTTGCTGTGCCACGAACGGCCCAGATTGGACTATTATAGAGTCCCCAATTATGGTCATTATGCTTGTACCGTACCTACCTAGAATTTAGTACTTCTAAATTTTCATATATTTCATATGTCCTTATAAGCTTTTGTTTATTCATTTTCTGCTTTTCTATAATTTAACATGTTATAACTGACAGTTTTGGACTGTGTACTAATGGCCTTCACATAGGGTGATAATATCATTGCAGGCTCTGCGTACCAGCCTTTAACTAAATTAACTTGGCACATAGTTGATAGCCAACCAGTATGCAAATGGTAGATGAAGATATTGCTTCTGCTTAAGATAGGCTCTTCATTTTATTATTTTAAATTAGGGTGTATCGCAACACCTGGCTGTGCGTGCTTGGCACAAGGCCCTTTGGAGCACAGGGGACACTCCCACTGGAGCTTTGCAGGGGACCTCACGTAGGCCCTTTTTCTATTACACCCCTCCCCTTCCTAGAAGGCTGGGGCATTTTTGTTTAATTCCTTCTTATAACCTGCTGTAACTAAGCCTTGTTAAGACCTATGGAATATGTCTATCTAAACTGTTATTTTGACGTAAGCTACCATGACCCAGCCAACTAACCTAGCAACACACTAAACTGTAGTGGTGGACCATGAGGGCCCACATAGCCGTCTCACTTATACCTAGGCCCTACCACCCTAGGCCCTCACATACTAGCAACCTTAACCCATCAATACACTAACTAGTAGGGCTAGATAGCGAGGGAATATACAGCCTCACTATTACTTTAAGAAAGTTATAAATTGGTAGGCTTGGACCGCCAAAACCTAAACCACGCCTTATTGTTATCCCGACACTGCTATACAACTATGACGGGTCTCAAGCGATTGGTTAGTACTACCTTTCCGCTGCCTCATATGCAGAAACCGGAGAAATACACTCACGCTCACTTAAGCTGTTTTATAATTTCAGCCATTACTTTTGACTTATATACTTACTTCACTTACGTGACTGCCCTTTAGAAGGTCAACTAGTGCACGTCCTGTTTTGGTATGACCAATTGTAAACGACTATTATGGATCACTGAAATTAGTTATGACCCACGTTTAACCTGTTTATGATCATCTTCGGCTACTATTGTCTAGCACAGGAATCTGTACTCCACCTTGACTCGCTACTCCAGATTGCGACCATGGCTAACTTGACACCAGACATGCTTGATGCAAGTAGACGCCGCAATTAATATAGCACCATGATAATAACGTGATATCTACATATATTTAGTATGCTGGCTTATGTAATTCTGCAACATATTTCTATGCTTCACCATGCAGTCGCTCAGATCTATGCTGTTCTGGATGTGTGTATTTGCCTATGCTGAAAAATAAACCTTGAATGAAAAAAAATTAAAAAAAAAAACTTCCAATGCAATCCAAAGATGTCAGGCATAGAGGATACTGGGTCTTTAGAGCAAGATGATATTTGGTTTTGCAATTTGTGTTTAAAAACGTGAATGTGTACCAGCAATGCATACAGTAGTTCATTGCAGTATTACTTGTAGCTGTAAAATATATGTAGCATACAACTGTAAGTCAGAATATTAACGTTTGTGTTTCAAGGTAAATGTCCATATTTTGCACAGCTCAGTATTGCTGTAGTCTGTCTTTGGTGACCTGATTGTTTCTTCAAGTAATGAAGTTGTTTAATTTTAGGAAATGGTGAACAGGGCAAGCCTTTTCAAATGACAGATGCAGATCGTGTAGACCAGGCATACAGGGAAAATGGATTCAATATATACGTCAGCGACAAAATCTCTTTTAATAGATCCATTCCAGATATCCGGCATTCCAAGTAAGTATGCTCTGTAATTTGGACAACTGTCTAAGTGGAGGCAAATCTTTTATTTAAAAGATAATGAGGTCAAAAATACTTTATTTTATCAGGTACCATTCCATGTTGAATATTGTTAATTCCAGTGACAAACAAATATATGGAATGTTACAGGAAGCCACCAAAACAATATCCTTTTTTTCCCCCTCCCTTTCTTTGATTTCATTATTTTGCCAGCATTGTGTGCATATGTAAACATCCAGACAAATAAACCTTAGACATAATTGAACTTGTTACACTATGATAACTTGTAGAAACATTTTATGTTCTTATTATGTTTACAGTTGAGTATGCCCCTCTTCAAATCACTTCTTCTGCACCATCAAGATTTGACCTGCAGTTAAAAAAAAAAATTAAAAAATTCTTCTAGGTGCAAGATTTATGTTCCTTAGCGGTGATGTTGCCTGTTAGGAGCTTATTTTAGACCTCTACATACTAGTTAAAAGCTTTACACTCAGGTGTTCACTTGCTAAACTGGTATCCTACTTTGTTGTCATACAGAAGCCAATGCAAGTCCAATTGCAATAAATGTTTCCAACTAGGACCTACATATCAAATCCCGAAATAATTCATTCTTGAGCAAGCACCTTCTATTCTCCCTTCCATAAAGGATCTACTCACAACACTTCAAATGTGCACATATGTGCTGATAACATCATATATATTGTCAGGATTTTTCAGTAAGGGGAGAATTGTCAGGAATTCTCATGTTCCTGGCACTATAGTGCCCTGATGTTGCCCCCACCCTCAGGGTCCCACTCCCGTGGCGCTGAAGGGGTTAATTCCGTACCTTTTTTCCAATGCCGCATTATCAATGCTTTCCTATGGACGCTGGTGTCTTCTCACTTTGAAAGTCACAGTGAGAAGCGCGGAAGCGCCTCTGGCAGCTGTCAATGAGACAGCCACTAGAGGCTGGATTAACCCATAGGTAAACATAGCAGTTTCTCTGAAACTGCTATGTTTCCTGCAAAAAGGGTTAAACGTAGATGGACCTGCAACCCAGACCACTTCATTAAGCTGAAGTGGTCTGGGTGCCTATAGTGGTCCTTTAAATTTGAAATTCACTTTGAATTCCCAACTATTTTTACTTTAGTGAATGACCCTATAAGAAACTACATTTGTTGCATGAGTCTGTATAATTCCAAGATTTCAAAGAGGTTGAAGGATTGATGTCCAAACAATCTGAGCATAAATACTGGCAAAATGCTCTTGGTAGTTTTTGACATTCTTTATTTTTGGTAGTACCGAGAATAACAGACAAGTGTTCAGAAACAATTTCTAGAAAATATGAGTGTCGACATTAGGGTTACACTGTAAAAACCTGGATTGGATTCATCTTCCTACACGTGTGTGTGTGTGTGTGTGTGTGTGTACGTGTGTGTACACCCTCCGTTTTCAAAATACTCAATATTCTGTCACGTGTGTATACACACACACCTGTGTATATACCTGTGTATATTATATATATATATAATATACACACACACATGTGACAGAATACAGAGTATTTTGAAAACGGAGTTTAAATATGTATCATGGACCAATAATCTATCCCACAGCTTAGATGTGGTACAACATTGTAGGAAGATGAATCCAATCCAGGTTTTTACAGTGTAACCCTACATTCCTAAAGTGCTCCTAAACAGCTGTAGTTAATTGATGATGAGTATTTGTTAAATGGTGTATCCTGTGACTGTTAGATTAAACATCTGTGTGTGTGTGTGTATATATATATATATATATATATTTATGCATGTGTATATTGTACAGTGCTGCTGTACAATATACACAATATATATATTTTAAGTGCATTTTAAGACGCGCATGTCTTATTGTATCTAACTATATTACACTATGTTTGGTTTATTTTTTTCCTTTATAGATGCTTAGCTGATTCCCAAATATGTTTTTATATTGCATAATATAGCTGTGTGATGTTTTTTTTTCTTGGCTGAGAGGCCTCCACGGAGATAACATGGACCAAATGTCATATAATTTCAGTACCTGGCTCACCAAACATTGGGAGTTGGATCGTCATTAACCCTTTAACCTCTTATTTTTGAGCGTCTGTTTATTTCCCTGTCATAGAACACGGCAGGACTCTTGGACTCTAAATCCTTTTAAAATTACGGAAGCAATAGCATACTAGCATACTAGTAGTAATGTAATGTATTATTAATGTGCTTAATAGCAAACATCAATCTGAAGATTAAGCAAAGGAAGATGTAAAACACATTCAAAAAATAAAATGACTTCCATTGTTTAAGTGATACGCAAGATTAAATATATATATATATATTCTGTAAGGATTTGTAATAAATGACACTCAAAACGTCTTAATAATGAATTCACACTTATTTCATTTTTCCCTTTTGATATTGTAAATCTCCATCTGATTGTATCACCATTTTGGTACACTTTCTTTTCAGCTCTTTTTAGGAATTTTTGCTTATAATAAATTGTGAATATAAGATAATATAGATGTCAAAATGATACATTTTCCCTGCATACAGCGGCAGTACAGTAGGGATATTCTTGATCATATGGACAGGTAGATTCCTTACAAATAGTTTGAAAGATTAGCAGTCTCACTCCTTTTGCTGGGCAAATGTACCTTACCTTCCAGAATCTTGGACGGTTGTATTAACTCTCCTTAGCAGATAATGCTCCTTAGCAGATAATGCTGTAGTGGGGTAGGCATGTTTCTATACATCATTTTAAGCCACTAGGGAGGGTAGCTATGCCTTGCTCTTTTCTTTTATTTATATAAACAAGCAGGAAGGAACAAAAGTCAATAGACTTATATGCAACAATTTTCCTCTGGGCAGAAAAACACTTATCGGTTCTCTCAGCTACCTCTGAGATGTAGACAACCAACTGGTAGACGACCTCAGCAGACAACATTGGAACCGTACAGACTAAACATTTTCATGTTCTATAAAACAGAAAGATTCTTTACTTTAGAAATGGATTTAAAGGCAACTAGGAGCAACAGAAAAGTTCCAACATTCACATTACTCTCCAAACAGGAAAACTCAGACACCCTTGATGTATTCTTAGTGCAAAAGAATTTCCAGCTAGAATACATTTTTACCCCCATTAGCAGTATTACTAAGAGTGTTGCAGAAGATCCATGTAATTTGCCTCCGTTATTGCGATACCATGTTGGTCCAACTGCAGCTGGTTCTCACACCTACTCCAGATGACAAAGGCAGTAAATTCCAATATCAGAAAGCACATTGGAGAACAAGAGTGTGCCTATAAAAACTCTAAGAACCGTTAAACCCCAGGCATGGAAGTTGCAATGATGATTCTACTAAGCAAAATAAGGTTGTCAACTTTACTTAGAAATGTACAAGAAATTCTACTTTAAGAATCAATTTGCACATTTGGAATAAGTTCCTTAGCTGGTGTAATAAACATCTGGATGCTATGAATCTTCCAATTCCACTAATTGTAGAATTTATTCAAGAAGGCTTTTCTCATGGGCTCTGTTCATCCATACTGAAAGTGCAAGTGGTACACCCTTAGCTACTTTCTTATGCAGGATTTAACTTCCGGATACTTAATTAGAAGATTCTTTAAGCCTAACTGGCAACTTTGTCCTCTCAAGATTTCTATTTTCCTACATGGGACTTATCATTGGTTTTAGATGGGATAGACCATTTGACCCACTCTAAAACTGTTCTATGAAATATTTGACACCCAAAACAATATTTTTAGTTGCAAATACTTCAGCTAGAAGAGTAGAAAGAATACACTTTCAGCAGCTCCAGAATTTTACCGTCTTTCATTAAGACAAAGTGGTGTTAGTTCCCAGACCTTCCTTTTGCCCTTAGGTTTTGAACAAAATCTACATGGATCTGGCTATCAACTTTCTATCAGAACCTTTCTTTACCTAAGAGAATGTTTTCACCATCTGGATGTCAAGTGTGCCTTAACCATCCATCTCTCTAACCAGATCAAATGAATAGAGAAAATCAGATCATCAATTTTTCATCATTTTTCAAGGGAAGTTAAAAAGGCTTCTAAGTCTTCTGTAGCTAGATGGATTACAAAAGCTATTTAGATTTCCTACAATCCTCAAGCAGTTATTCTTCCTGATAAAGTTAAAGCTCATTCCACTAGGGCTGGGCAGAAAAAAAAAACAACTATGTCTACTCTAGAGGACATCTGCAAATTAATTACATGGTCTTTATACTTTCATCAAGTGCTAATGGCCAGACATCTCTACAAGCAGCAGTGGCTTGAAATACCCACCCTTCACGGGAGTGCTTGAAATCTCCTTACTGTACTGCTGCTGTATGCAAGGAAAAACCTACTCACCATAAATACTTTTTTTTTTTTTTTTTTTAACCTAGTATCCGCAGCAGAACATGTATTCCAACCTTTTAGATTTTTATACTTTGGCATAAGATTGAGTTGGTTTATTTAATTTTTTTATTACTGTGGTATGACTGGGATCCTATGGACTGTCAGACAGCCTGCAAAGGATGTGGGACTGCTAATATTTCAAACTTTCTTCTCAAGGAGGCTACCTGTCCATATAATGAAGAATATCACTATTGTCCTACTGCTTATATCAAGGAAAAAATATTTTCCAGTCAGTATCAATAAAGTGTAAAAGTGCAGCCTAAAAGTCAGTTCCTCTTCAGATAGTTCCAAAACAAACATGAAATAAAACAAAATATTGTCTTTGATGCAAAAAATATATTTTTCTGTAATTCTGTTATGAGAAAAAAATACACATTTGTATTTGTACAACCTAAGTCTACTACATTTTTAAAGGGTTGCTTTAGTGGTTATGATGCCAGAAGTAGCCAAGCCCAATTTCCCGATAATGTGGCAAATCATTTTGCCGAGATTTGTCCTCTTACCTGGTCCTGCTGGGCACCTGGTCTACTTTAGTTTTGGCTGTGATGTGCATACAGATGCTGAGCTTGCTGGCCATATATTATCCGAGAATGTCAGCTTAACATGAAGGCAATTCTGTGCGAGTGTACTAGAAATTGAATGCTACTGCCCACTTACCTTTTGAGTTCTGCTGCCATAGCAGCCATAATAGACAGAGGGGCTGTTGAAGGGGCAAAAGTAACAGACCAGGGGATGGGAGGACACAAAAAGACACAGTGTCTGGGAAGGGGCAAACGAGACAGAGGCTTTAACTTAACCCATTAGCTTTTAATAGTGTCGACTAAAATCTACTGGAGATTTAGTCGAATAAAACTAGACTAAAACCAAAACAATTCAGATGACTGACATACGACTAAAATCAAAATGACTTTTTAGTTAAAAGAATATGACTAAAACTAAATTTAAATTTGCTGCCAAAATTAACACTGCATAATACTATGCTTTCAGGCCATTGCTATACCACTACTTTTTTTTTAAATTTAAAATCATCTATTTGGTCAAGAACACTGTAGCTTGTTCTGCTCCACATACAAAAGTTGATTTATTTCAAGAATTATTATATGTTGAGAGTAGAAAGAAATTTTGAACTTATGATTAAAAAAAAAACAAGGGTTTTCTCTCCTCTTTAATTCTGGAAAAGAAATCGACATTTTCAGAAAAATCTTTTTTTTAAATGCAAAGCATGTTCTCTTGCAAATGGAAAGTAGTTTTGTTACACTGGGAACATAAAATGTAGTGCGTTTAAAAGTATTGTGCTTGAAATAAAAACCGTTTATTCTAACATATTAAGCTAAATTCACTTTTTAAAACTTTTCTTTTGTTACAGTGGAACGTCAAGTCCCAGAGAGAGAGAGAGAGAGCACACTCTTTTACATTAGATACACTCTACTCTACACTAAAGCACTTAAGCTTGCTCAAGTGCATTAGGGATATTTAGGAGGTTCCCATTAGTTTTATTACTTTTTTTTCATGAGAAGGAACTTTAATAGAATTGGATGAGAATTCCCTCAATTACTTATTCTCCTAGTAAGAGAGAAGTACAGGAATGCTTCACTATGAGAAGAATCTGATTGGACGACAAATTGCAATCGCCCAGTCAGATTTGCAGCAATTGCTGGCAGATGGTTTGCATTAAAGATAACACAGGAATGTAGGAATCAAGTAATTGTTAAGAAAAATGTTATGCAAATCAACCAATGCTGTTAAAATATAATTGTTTTCCAAATACTTGTTTGTTAAGGTATAACTAAGAGGATGAACAATTCAATCACCTATTCCAACAAGATGGAAACCACAAGCAAAATAAACTGAAATATTTTTCTCTGTAGCACCCCTGTGACTGAAATGCATATTTATCTTTTCATTTGAGAATTGCATCATCAGTAATTTCTTAGAGGGTTATTAACTAAAGTTAGAATTAAAAATGAATTTCAAATTTAAACTCAAAGTAGCTGAACAATAAGCATAGCTGACTTAGAGAATGTTTCTCGTTTGGCTATTTTTACCTTGAATTTAAAATTCACTTTGAATTTTTAATTCAAATTTTGCTAAATAACCATGCTAGTATTTTAATTGTTTTCCAGGATTCACTTGTTTTCAGGGTATATGAATTGCAATAATTTGAGGCCTCTAGTAAGGAACATCAAAAGCCACACATGCGGCATGGAAACTCTTAATCCAGATGGCTTCCCCTCCTCCCCCACCCCCACAAAATGGCTTCCTTCAAAATCTTTGGTTCTCCAGAACTGTGGATTTTTTCAAGTACATCCTCCTATTCCTATTATTGTCTCTTTCTGGGCAGGACCATGAATTCATCCTTTGTTGGCTGTCCATTCACTTTTAGTCATAGGGTTCACAATAATGATTATTTTTTTTGGGATCCAACAATCATTATATTGTTATTTTACTGAAACTCCGTGGGAAAGTCCTTTAAAAAGATGGTGTCTGATGACTTGAAAACAAGGTCTAAGACAAATCACAGGGGAGTGCAGATATCCTTGATGCACCACTTGAAAGTGTATTGTCATTTCCAAGGATACATTTTCTATATTGATCAGCTCAAGGATTGCTACTCCTTTGAGTCCCCAATAATCTACTGTCATTCTCCTGGACACATCAGGCTTCTTAACTCGTGACATGGTCATATTAAAATGGCTCACTGCAAAGGCAAATACTTGACTGTCTCAGTAATTTATTTCTGTCTTTTGTGTGAAACATCAAGTTATAAGCAATATATTCTCTGCTAAATACAAGGTTAGTCTTTTTATCTTAAGTTGGGAGTGTCTTAATAGGTATAGGTTGTTGAATAGGGCTAGTTCCCACTACTGTGGATTTTTTAGATTAGGACCACTGTGGTTTGCTGTTAATCTCGCTTAGGAAACTATGGGAGGTTGTTTGGGGGAATCCATTTGAGCATGATTTAGTTTAATTTAATTTCTTTATGAAGCTGAGGACAGCATTTTCACAAATAGTTATTTTTTCAGATAGCAAATTAAGATTTTATTAGTTAGAACAGTGATATATATACCGTATATACTCGAGTATAAGCCGACCCGAATATAAGCCGAGGCCCCTAATTTTATCCCAAAAAACTGGGAAAACTTATTGACTCGAGTATAAGACTAGGGTGGGAAATGCAGCAGCTACTGGTAAATTTCTAAATAAAATTAGATCCTAAAAAAAATATATTAATTGAATATTTATTTACAGTGTGTGTATAATGAATGCAGTGTGTGCGTATGTGTGTGTGTGTATGAGTGCAGCGTGTGTGTATGAGTGCAGCGTGTGTGTATGAGTGCTGTGTGTGTGCATGAATGCAGTGTGTGTGTGCATGAATGCAGTGTGTGTGTGCATGAATGCAGTGTGTGAATGCAGTGTGTGCAGGGCCGGTGCAAGGATATTTGCCGCCGTAGGCAAAAAAATTTTTGCCGCCCCCTCCCCCCCCATATGTCCTGACTTCCCCTCCTCCTCCCTCAGTGGTCCTTACCTCCCCACCCCCGTGTTCCTTCACTCCCCCCCCCCAGTGGTCCTGACTCACCCCTCCCCTAGTGGTCCTTACCCTCCCCTCCCCTAGTGGTCCTTACTTCCCCCTCCCCTCCCATAGTGGTCCTTATCCCACCCCCTCCCTCTCATAGTGGTCCTTATCCCCCTTCTCCCTCCCATAGTGTTCCTTATCCCCCCCATCCCTCCCATAGTGGTCCATATACCCCCCCCCCTCCCTCCCATAATGGTCCTTATACCCCCCCTCCCTCCCATAGTGGTCCTTATCCCACCCCCTCCCATAGTGGTCCTTATACCCCCCCTCCCTCCCATAGTGGTCCTTATACCCCCCTCCCTCCCATAGTGGTCCTTATACCCCCCCTCCCTCCCATAGTGGTCCTTATACCCCCCTCCCTCCAATAGTGGTCCTTATCCCCCCTCCCTCCCTCCCATAGTGGTCCTTACCCCCCCCCTCCCTCCCATAGTGGTCCTTATACCCCCCTCCCTCCCATAGTGGTCCTTATACCCCCCTCCCTCCCATAGTGGTCCTTATACCCCCCCTCCCTCCCATAGTGGTCCTTATACCCCCCTCCCTCCCATAGTGGTCCTTATCCCCCCCTCCCTCCCATAGTGGTCCTTACCCCCCCCCCCTCCCTCCCATAGTGGTCCTTATACCCCCCCTCCCTCCCATAGCGGTCCTTATACCCCCCTCCCTCCCATAGTGGTCCTTATACCCCCCTCCCTCCCATAGTGGTCCTTATACCCCCCTCCCTCCCATAGTGGACCTTATCCCCCCCCTCCCTCCCATAGTGGTCCTTATCCCCCCTCCCTCCCATAGTGGTCCTTACCCCCCCCCCTCCCTCCCATAGTGGTCCTTATACCCCCCCTCCCTCCCATAGCGGTCCTTATACCCCCCTCCCTCCCATAGTGGTCCTTAACCCACCCCCTCCCTCCCATAGTGGTCCTTATACCCCCCCCCCCCTCCCATAGTGGTCCTTATACCCCTTTTTTTTATTATTATTAAAAAAAATTTTTATTATTTTATTTATTTATTTATTTTCGTCCCCCCTCCCTGCTTGATATATGGATATATGATTTACCTGTCTTCATATTTTTCATCTGCAATATTCCTGTTAATTTGAATAGTGTCCTGAACTGTGAGATCTGCCTACTTACACACAATGGCCAGCTTGATCACCACTTTGAAAAACATATTTTTCACTGCATTATTCTGGATTGTCTTTTGACATTTATTGTAGTATATAATACATAGTACTCTTGAGAGCTCACAAATCAGTGCTCCCTCACAGCCCGCGTTGGAACTCAGCTAGCCCTCTGCCACCAGGCTAACAAGGTATTTGCCTGAACATTTGAGGGTGGCATTTTTTGCCGCTCCCCTGGAAAGTGCCGCCCAAGGCAAAGGCCTTGTTTGCCTCGCGGCAAATATGTCACTGGGTATGGGGCATGTGATGGAGGAAGGAAGGGAGAGAATTATAAAAAGTTGGTGCCAGGGTGCTCCTGGCACCATAACCACTGCATGGGTTGTAGTAAGATATTTCTAATTCTTGTATAAAAGAATGTTACAATAACAGAATAAAAATATAAATGTGTAGTAGAGGGATATATCACTATACATTTTTCACCTTGACATTGTTATGTAACTGAAATTACATACCGTAATATAAATATTTAATGCATCCATTTACTGATTGAATAAGCCAGAAGAACAATGCAAATAAATTAAATGATATCAAAATGCATATTATTTGTTTTAAACATTGGACATAGTGCATTGGTTTATCAAAAAATTATACAATGACTGTTTTTTCAAGTGGCATTTGAGGAAGGCCAGTGTGGCTTCTATCTCATAGAACAGCATTAAATATTTCTGCACTTATTAGTTGAGTGCTCAAGATAAACACTTAATGAGATTTTTTCCCCCATCCACTTATATTAACAGTGTTTGTATTACCCAGAGAATGTGATTCTGACAAGAATTAATGTTGTAGGAAATATTACTTCAGAATAGGATGATAAATTGCTTTGCCGACATCTGTCCATGGAGACCCATTCGGCATCCTCACACCCCTTGGAATTATTACATATAACTCTCCTGATAGCCAATTGTCAATCCCATCTGTGCTCTCACACCGCTTGGCTGGTATTTTCTCAAACATTACCAAACTGTCCTCATTTGACATGAGCTCAGTGCATGTTCTGCATATGAAGCTGACAGCTGTCCCTTTTATATGCTTTTGTTGTTTTTTTTGTAGCTGCAAGAGCAAACTGTATTCAGAGAAGCTGCCAAACACCAGTGTGATTATTCCTTTTCACAACGAGGGCTGGTCCTCACTTCTGCGGACAGTGCACAGTGTCCTTAACCGATCTCCACCTGAGCTCATTGCAGAGATTGTGCTGGTGGATGACTTCAGTGACAAAGGTGTGTATAGTTTAAAATTATCATGGTCATGATCAATGCATTGCCAGCATTCTGTTATAATTCACTACCCAAGTACCAGAATCCATGTATACAATGTTCAAAGTGATGAGTTGCTATGTAGGATCCAAAATTGACTGCCAAGTGGAAATTGATTGTTTTTTCAACATGCTTTTTTTCTTTTGTATGATGTACGAAGTAGAATGGATAAGGTGCTCAATTATAATCATATCCAGACATTACAAAGCTCCTTTTATTTCAAGCCTTCAGTCAACATGAGGGTCTATTTGTTTTGACCTTTCAATCTCTCAGTTTTTCTTTTATTTATTTTGTGATATAAAATTTTCATTTGTGATCGGCAGTTTTGTATCCCTAACACTAAATGGTTCCTTTAACCCCTTAAGGACCAAACTTCTGGAATAAAAGGGAATCATGACATGTCAGACATGGCATGTGTCCTTAAGGGGTTAAATACATTTTTAAAAATGAAAGTGTTTAAGACTCAAAATAAAAAAATAAAGTTAAATAAGTAAACAGAGGTTTGTTTGTTTTTTCGTCATCCATACAGTAGAAATGTTGGAGTTCTCTTTTATCATAAAATATATAAATGACTGGAAGTTTGTTAAATAATCCTACTAAAACTTAAGAAATTAGACTTTATAACATTGTGATTGCTGGTTTGCACATGGGCTTCTAAGGTCTGATATTTTTATTTTTTAACTTTCCTGTATTACACAAATGACACAATTAAAATAAAAGGCTCCCCTTCAGGTGCCTACCAGACCAGAAAGAGGCTCCACCAATTGGAAGCCTAAAATTCGTGGTTTTGCATTGTTTTTCTCTTTTCTTCTTCTAATCCTGGGGTTTCCAATTTGTGGTACGTGTAACCTCAGGGGTACAATTCAGTGACCCTGGGTGTATGTGGAAAAAAAATCTGTAATATCGGCTGTGTAGCCGCAGCGCACAAGCTGGAAACTGCAGGGTGAAGGTCTGTCAGGTGCACTTAAAGCCACCCAATCAATGTGTCATGAAGGGTGTGGCCAGGCCCCTTCTAATCTGCAAGGAGAGCTGTGAGGGAGAGAGCCGGGTACTTAGTATCAGCTCAAACAGACAATGCAGCATGGGAGTGATGTGCTGCAAGCATGCCCCCCCCCCCCCCCGCCCACAATATCTCAACCCCACCTTCTTGCTGGTTTCCCCAGAGGTAGAGTAGACCAGGAGAGGAGCTACCCCATAACTCCCAACAGACCCAACAAACAGAAGCAAACTTTCTGCTCCTATAAGGTAGGAAACTGAAGGGTGACTAAAATTTTAATATGTATGGGCCTTTTGGGTGTATGTTTGTATGCATGTAGTGTTTGTATCTATGTACCTGTATCTGTCATTGTTTGTATTGTGTGTGTGGCAGTGTTTGAATCTCTATGTCTGTACATCTGTATGTGTGCCAGTATGTGTATCAGTGTGTCTGTGTATCTTCATATTTGGTAGTGTTTGTATCTGTGTGTCTGTACATCTTTGTGTGTCAGAGGGAGCTATAGTGCCAGGAATACAGCTTTGTATTCCTGACACTTATAGTAGTATCCCTTTAAGATTGTAGACCACTAGCAGATGCACAAACCCAGTCAGTGCTGGGATAGCAAATGCCCTGCATAAATCATGCCTGCTGCTTTGCCTTCCCATACTAATGTGCCAACAGAGATCTTAGTGCACTTCTTACTGTTGTAATCTGCAACTGAATAGCATAAGGCTGAAGCCTACTGCCCCTGTATGCTACTGGCCTGGAAAGGGTGCAATTGCCCCCTGTTGTCTTTGCAAGCTTTCATGCCTTCTTTTCCCCTTTCTTGAGAACCTATATGCTTGGCAGGGTGCTTAAATCACCCTGATTTTCAGGGGACTGAGTTTCTTAAATTTGAAGAATTTCACCACTCCCCTAAACAACTTAAAGAAATAGAGCATGCCAAGACCATTTCTTTTCTTTATTTTGAATCCGTGTAGGAAAAATAGATGTCTTTACACATGTAATATGTCACTTTACTGTAAGTTACTGGAGATCACATGTTGTAAGCAGTTTGTTATGCCTCAGGATATGACACCAACTGGTTTTACTGTATCATTCAAAACAGTGTCCAGTGCGTGTGTATCAATCACGGTTGTCAAAGGAAGAGGAGTAGCGAGAGATGAAGAGGGAGAGGAAAAGAAAAAAGGTGGTTAGGACAGCTCTTCCCCTAACCCTAGTACCCCGATCCCAATTGGCAACGCCAGGGGGCAGGGCATATTTTAAGCTCATCTAGCCATGTAGTCAATCCAGGGAGTCAAAGTCTGCTGACATTTCAGTGACTCCATGTAGCTTTGCAGTCTCCTCGACCCTCCCCACCGACTGCTGGAGGGTAGGTGCACCCAGATTCTTCCACACTTTTGGGGTTAGGCATTTGGCTTAATTCAGTAGATATTTAGTTAACACATTTTTGTTCTGGTATATTGGAGCTTCTGTATGCTGAAGAAGCATTCATAAAGGTCAAAAGGGAAGGTCTTAGAATGTATCAATTTCAAGTAGGAGGCTAAAAGGGAAGGTCTTATAATGTATCAATTTCAAGTAGGAGGCAATCTCTGGGCAAGTCCACCAAATGTAGAGGTTCGTACAAATTTCCTACCTGTATTTTCAGCAGGCATCACTTATACCTGCACAGGCCTGGCTGAGTTTGTCAGATGTTGTGTACCATGTTATGTTATCAATTTCTTGTTTAATTCTTGGGTTTTTGAGCATATTGACCTGTGGTGTGTAAGAATAAACATGTTCTCCCATTGTTTCTCATAGAGGTCACTTATTTCACCCACTTGGATAGGAATCTAGGAGGCACCTGTGGTACAGTGGTCAGGATTTCAACATATAGTGCAGAAATTCCCCTAGGCAAGTGCAATCTAAGGGAACATAGGCATTCAAAACGGACTTCCTTGTGTACATTGTGCTTGCTATGGAGTGACATGTAATATCTTTGTATATGGAAGGTCTAAACCTGTAGGCATGTTTTCTAGCAATAAGCTGGGTAACAGTGTAAGTGTAGTCTGGTTACAGAATAGTTTCATACACATCCAGTCATTCTAAACAAAGCTTCTAAGCCCCAATGTTAAACGAGCACTATATGGTCACTAACACAAACATGTATTCCTGACCCTGTTGATTGTTTGCCACACTTTTAGAGTGGAATCTATTAATGGGTTTTGGGAGACTATGTGTTTACGCCACCCTATCTGTCCATATTAGCTAGGTATTTTTCTTCTCTGTCTGTAAGAGTTCCAGGAGGATACAAAGTTTAGTGGTTTTGGTACGTACCAGTGACGTTTTTAAAGGAGATGTGTAGGTTGATGATATTTCTGAAAGGAAATATCCACCAAGTCTCTTTTGGAAGAATTAGTTGTGATTGTTTAATTTATGCGGCCGTTACTTTCCAAATAAAGTGAAGGATGGAGGTGCTGAGTGACTCGAAATATATCCTAGGGCTCTGAATAGGAATTGTCTGAAATAACTAGAGCAGTTTAGGGAACAAGTTCATCTTTATGCAGTATCCCACCCACCGTGTCCATATTAAGAGTCTTCAGAAAGGGAAGGAAATGGGGACCGTAGGTGGTTAGTCATTTGCTTATAGTGAAATGCCCATGACTTCAGACTTGTCCATATAAAGTTTCAAATTAGAAAGCTGACCGTATTATCAAAACCATTAACAAATTCGATAAGGCTTCAATAAAAAATAGGAGGTAGTCAGTGTACTCTTTGACCACATGTTTGTGTTCCTGACCCTATAGTGATCCTTTAATACCAATTTAGGATATTTAAAGCCCTGTTAAACAGAGTAAGCCACTAGACTAGAGTCATCCTAAAGTTTTTTGTATGGATGTTTTTAGTTTTTGAATGCTTTTGCTGGTCCGTTGGTTACCTCCATTCTTTTTATTTTTGGATATCTAACCTTCTGAAAAGCAAGAATCTACTAACAAGCCTCAAAGAGCCAAAGCAGTACTTAATACTAAAATCGTTGTTGCACTGGCTGTAACATTCCTTTGCCTGGCGGCTGTAAGAAATAACTGTACAATCCTCATACTAAATACTATGTTGATGCTGCCAAGAGAGAAGGAATTGCATTTTTTATGCAGTGGT
The DNA here is from genome assembly GCF_036172605.1 of Pelobates fuscus. Classification (NCBI taxonomy): domain Eukaryota; kingdom Metazoa; phylum Chordata; class Amphibia; order Anura; family Pelobatidae; genus Pelobates; species Pelobates fuscus. The sequence continues at coordinate 190,277,363 of NC_086319.1, read as the reverse complement.
TTCAGACAGATCTTCAACAGATTTTCATGGTTGTCTGTAGTGTTGCCCTATGGACCATTCCTGCTGCGTCTGAATCCTCTCATTTGCTTCCAGATTCTGAAACAGAGGACTCCAGCAAAGGGTCATTATTTAGTTCACCCTCTGTATCCATGTCCTTAGAGGATATGTCTGTGTTTTCAGAATAGAGTCTAGATAAATTAGTCAAAGAGGTCTATATGGCTATGAAGGAAGTACAAGGCAAATTTTCACATTAAGACAAACCCTGGATTCATGCACATTCTGCTTAGAGAATGGCAGGCATATGAAGAAAGACCTTTGATCACTAAGCACTTTGAAATATTATTTTCTTTTAAAGGATCACTATAGGGTCAGGAACACAAACATGTATTCCTGACCCTATAGTGTTAACACCACCATCTAGCCCCCCTGGGCCCCTCATGCCTCCATAAATATAGTAAAAATCTTACTGTATTCAAGCCTGCAGCTGTAAATCTGCATGCTGTTAGACTCAGAAAAAAAAGCAGTCTGCTGACATGTGGTAGCCTGATCCAATCACATTGCTTCCCCATAGGATTGGCTGAGACTGACAAGGAGGCAGATCAGGGGCAGAGCCAGCATGATTCAAACACAACCCTGGCCAATCAGCATCTCCTCATAGAGATGAATTGAATCAATGAATCTCTATGAGGAAAGTTCAGTGTCTGCATGCAGAGGGAGGAGATACTGATCACAAGATGCTGTGCACAGTGCTGCTAGCAGATATGAGTGGATGGAGGCATATTATGCCTCTATCAACTCCGAAGTCCCTCTGGTTCAGTGCTTCCGAAAGAAAGAAATCTCAGCTGATGATATTGTTTCTTCTTGTTAGAAAGCACTATGGTATGTTATCCTTTTTAGACCTCATGAAAGTGAACACATCCGTGTCCAAAAAGAAATTCAGAATGAAGGTTTACCTTTCAGCACTCAAATAAGATCTACGATCAGTTCAAAGCCTTTCTCTTTGGTCTATCACTCCAACAGTTTTCTCAAAGACTCTGATTCTACATTTTGCCCGAAGAAATGCCAAAGAAATTGAAAGTGAGCACGCTCTGGGTATGCCAGGTTTGTCCAGGCAAAAAAGCAATAAGAGTTCTGGGACAGGTGCTATCCTAGCAATAGCCTAGGCCAGGGCTGCCATCAGAAATTTTTGGGCCCCTGACACAGCTCAAGATCTGGGGCCTGCCCCCGAGTCTGCCCATAGGGATGCAGTGTGTGTACTGATTGTGGTGTGTGTGTGTGTAAAGTGAATGCTGTGTGTGTGTAATGTATGCAGATTGTACATTTGTGTAATGTATGATGTGTATATTAGATGCAGTGTGTGTATTAGATGCGGTGTGTATAGTGAAGACCGTGTATGTTTATGTAGTGTGCGTGTGTTTTTGTAGAGGATGTATTGTGTAGTGGATATAATGTTTGTGTGTATTAGATGCAGTGTGTTTAGTGCATGGAGAGTGTGTGTTTGTGCAGTGGATGTAGTATGTGTGTCTACAGTGAATGCAGAGTGTGTGTGTGTGTAGTGAATGCAGAGTTTGTGTGTTTGTGTAGTGGATGTAGATTGTGCGCGTATTAGATGTGGTGTGTATAGTGAATGCAGTGTGTGTTTGTATACTGGATGTAGTGTGTGTTTGTCTTCACTATACACACTGCCTTCACTACATCCAGTACACAAATACACCCTGCATTCACTATGCACACCACATCTAATACACACACACTGCATTCACTATACACACACCACGTCTAATACACACACACTGCATTTTCTATACACACCACATCTAATACACACACACTACATCCACTACACAAACACACATACTCTGCATTCACAACACAAACACACACTGCATTCACTACACACACACACACTACATTCACTACACACACACACACACACTCTGCATACACTGTAGACACACACACTGCATCTAATACATACAAACATTATATCCACTGCACAAACATACACTCTGTCTTCGCTATACACACTGCCTTCACTACACAGAGTGTATGTTTGTGTAGAGTATGTAGTGTGTGTGTTTGTGTAGTGGATATAATGTTTGTGTGTATTAGATGCAGTGGATGCAGTGTGTGTGTCTACAGTGAATGCAATGTGTGTGTTTGTGTAGTGAAGGCAGAGTGTATAGTGAAGACAGTGTGTTTTTGTGTAGTGGATGTAGTTTTTGTGTGTAGTGGATGCAGTGTGTATAGTATATGCAGAGTGTGTGTTTGTGTAGTGGATGTAGTGTTTGTGTGTATTAAATGCGGTGTGTATAGTGAACGCAGAGTGTGTGTTTGTGTAGTGAAGGCAGAGTGTGTATAGTGAAGGCTGTTTGTGTGTATTAGATGCAGTGTGTGTAGTGAAGGCAGAGTGTGTATAGTGAAGGCTGTTTGTGTGTATTAGATGCAGTGTGTATAGTGAATGCAGTGTGTGTTTGTGTAGTGCATGTAGTGTATATAGGGGTGTAGTGTGTGTATATAATGAATGCAGAGGATATGTTTATGTAGGCATGTAATGTGTGTAAAATTGGGGGGGGAGGCCATTTTATTTTTAACATTTTTAATATATATATATATATATATATATTTTTTTTTTTTTGTTTTTTTTATAAGGTCTTGAGGCAAAATTATATTTTTTGATAATGTGAATCAATATTTTTTTTTTTTGCTTTTGCAATGGCAGTCCAACATTGCACACTGTTGCCTACTTTGTTGTCAACATTTGTCCTTTTTATTTAATGCTATTCCTACCTCAGTCCCATTTAATGTATAAGCTATTAATGGAATCCTTATTTCAAAATGCACTACTTTGAATTATGGCTTTTTATTTCTAAAATTTTTGACAAAATGTATTCTAAGTTAACTATTATATCTCTCTCTTATATGGTTTAATCATACAATACTTGCTACTCTCGTAATCTTTTTTAAAAATGTGCCCCACTTGTAGCTAATATACATTTATGGACAGTAAAGTCTTAAAAGGAAAATTATGTAACATTTTATTACACTAAGACAAATTGCTACCACTCTATATAAAAATTAGAGTATATGCAGGTTTTCAGCATGTAAAGGTTTTTCTTAAAGCGTATGCGCTCATACTAGTGTGGTGGAAATCAAATGTATACATCCACCAAATCCATTACTGAAACATTACAAATTAACTGACACGAGCTATGCATATATATATGGAACAGAGTTATTTACAGTATTTTTTATGACTGAACTGGCTTATAAATAAAAAAAAAAAAGTGTGCTCTAATGTTATTGCTGAACAGATGTAATTTTCCCCACAGAACATTTGAAGAAACGTCTGGAAGATTACATGGTTAGATTCCCCAAGGTAAGAATTGTGCGAACTAAGAAGAGAGAAGGATTGATCCGCACACGTATGTTGGGAGCCACAGTAGCCATCGGAGAAGTAATTACTTTCCTAGATTCTCATTGTGAGGCCAATGTGAATTGGCTTCCACCCCTTCTAGGTAAGTAGAAAGCCCTTCTTCAAGTCATACATTTTGCCATTCATATCTATAATTTTTATTGTGCTTTATATGTAAATACATGTTTTTCTCTTGGTTCTTAAAAGAATGGTTGCCATGAGAATTGAATAGTATTGGCATTTGGCTGAATGTGTGATTTTAATCTTTAATAAATAGATCAAGGAGAAATAGTTTATTGCACTTTTTCTGGCTGCTAGACTTGCTTGTTAATCCAAACGCCTTGCTACTGTTTTACACTAAGGTATAATCCAACTTTGTTTTTTTTTTCTCTTCTGCAGACAGAATTGCTCAGAACCGTAAAACGATTGTGTGTCCTATGATTGATGTCATTGATCATGACCACTTTGGCTATGAAACACAAGCTGGTGATGCAATGCGAGGGGCTTTTGACTGGGAAATGTTTTACAAACGTATCCCCATTCCTTCTGAGTTGCAGAATCCAGATCCAAGTGAGCCTTTTGAGTAAGTTCCATCTGCTTTTAACAATTATTAAATTTATATTATAACCAAACCAATCTCAACTTTAAAGTAGATTGGCTATCATCAAGTATGTGGAGAGTAAGGTCCCCTACAGATAGCACATTTTAATACATATAAACTTATGGATCACCTTAACCTGAAGCTTGCTTTCTGGTCTATGAAACGCGATGCACAAATATCCTGTCATGTCTGCAGCTTAATTTCCCAAAGTCTATTACATGATCAAGTACTAAGGATGCAGTGAGTGAGTTTACTCCGTTCTCAAGCTAGTGATAAAACCTTCAATATTTATCATTTTATTAGAAATTTGGCTAGCACACTGCATAGGTGAAATATTACTACTTATAATCTGTCACATTGTCATTTTTAATTGAGAATTGCATTTTATTCGTTTGTGAAAAAAAAGGAGTGATGATATAAACTATGTTCAAGATAAATTAAATGTTTTCCAAAGGGAGGCAACTTTTGGCACTCCAGATGGGGGCTACATCTTCTATGGTGCTTTTACAGCCATAATGCTGGTAAAGAAAGCATCATGGGAGATGTAGTCCATGACATCTAGAGCAGTGTTTCCCAACCCAGTCCTCAAGGCACACCTACCAGTCCAGGATTTAGGGGTGACCCAGTTGTGTCTAAGGTGTTTTTTCTTTTTTTTCTAAAAACACCTTAGACAAAACTGGGTAATCCTTAAATCCTGGACTGGTAGGTGTGCCTTGAGGACTGGGTTGGGAAACACTGATCTAGAATACCGAAGGTTGCCTATCCCAGGTTTATGCTAATGTATAAATGGGCATTTAGCAAGTGGTAGATATCTTGCAACTAAAGTTACCTGGATAAATCAGACAAGTGGGAGGTAGTAAGGGTTCATGTTGCAGAATATTCTTACTTTCATTCACTTATGGAATTCAGATAAAGCTGCAAATAAGAACTTCCATAACTTTTCCAATCTCATTCCCAACGCCAAAAAGCTCATAATTCCAGACACAGATAAATTAAGTGGAGGCACATTTGTAGAGGTCAGCAATGTATGTTCAATATAGGTAAAAATGCAGACCTGTGTGAAACCTTTTTTGTTTAGATTTACATATTTATGTAAATCATAAAGTTAGATCTGTTGTTCGAGTTTTAACAAGAGCCCTAAAAAAATGTTTATTGTATATCAAAATATATTACCAGTATCAACTAGCATCTGATATGCTCAGGCATTTAGTGCTATTCTCAAGGCTTCCATAGTATGTATATGTAATATATATTCCCCGTTAATATGGTTATCCCCTTAAGGACACAGCTTCAAAAGCTTGTCTTAGCCTTAAGGACACAAGCCATTTTTGCATTTTTTGCTGTTTGTGTTCAAATGCAATTTGCATCTCTGTCATTTATTGCACCAACACAAATTATATACCGTTTTATAGGGCAAACAGTGCTTTAATTTTATGTCACATACATAGATAAATTCACATTAATTATACAAAAAAAAACAGTTTTTCACAGTTTTGGCAATAATATCATGTGCATAATATGTCCAGCTTAGAAAAAGTAATTCAAAATAAATGAATGTGTGTGTTTTGATTTATAGAGTGCATAATATGTATAGGATTTCAGCTTATTTTGAAAGTTACAGGTCACAAAATACAAGAACTAAAATAAAATTTTCATGTGAAACAATTTTAGAAGTTTGTATGTTTGCCTTGTAGGTTTAGTAGCCACAACAGAAAACAAATTTGCCACACAAAAGTATATATTTATATAAAGTAGGCATCACAGGCTACTTACCTATGGTTAGTTTGACACTTTTTATGTAACCATTTCATCACCAATCTCTGCTAAATATTGGAGTCAAATTGTGTTTTTTCTCTATTTTGGCATATAAATATATAACAAGGTTTTTGTAATGTGTATTTCGTAAAGCTGGTGTGTGCTATTCTTGCACAGAATCACATATTGTGTTCAGCTACATCTCCTGAGTACAACGATAGCCCCATTGTATGTCTTTGGCACTGTTCTGCGAAGCTACAATGCCACATAAGAGACACAGCCATTTCCATTTCTATTATTAGAATATTCCTAGATGGATTTGACAGGCCTATGTCTCATTTTAGGGTATTATAGCAGTGTGACTGTTCAAATAACCCCACAAAGGGCTTTCATTTGATAAAGTAAACACCCCAAGGTATCTTATATGGTGTATATTGTGCCTTAACTTGTCACCATTTTTCACCAATTTATGTCAATGTTTCTGGTGAGGGGAAAAAATAGAATTTTTACATATATGTTGCATTTTTGCTGAGTATTTATTACACTTGATATATACCACTGTCATAAAAAAAAAAAAAAAATTATGCTCAGTAACATCTTCTGAGTAAAACAATATGCCCAATGTATGACCTAGACACTATTTTGTGAAATTACAGTGCTGTAAAAGAGACGTGACAAGTTCAGGTTTTTAAGTGTGAATTTTCATGGAGGGTTTTGATGCGTCCGTGTCCCACTTTGGAGCACTTGAGCAGACTACATATTCCAACTACACCATGAAGGTGTGCCATTTCTTAAAGAAGACATCCCAGTGTATTTCAAAAGGCATATTTAGAACTTTAGCGTGGGGATCATTTTTCCGCTAGCTTGTACCAAGTATAGTGGTAATAAGCATTTTTTCTGCCTTTTTGACACACCGTGAGTTTGCACAGTATATTTTGCAAACCTTATGTGTGCTACGACTGTATAATACTTCATATGTTGGTCAGCTATGTCGGCTGAGGATAGCACTACCCCTGTATGTACCTTTGCCAGGTATACAAAAACATAAATATTATTACTGCACTCACATGTATAAAAATATGCATAAGAAAAAAGAATCAATGTATAAATATGCAAAAATTCATTTATTATACACTAACTATGTTACATTTGTGAAAGTAGAAAAAGAACCACTGTTGAAAATCCTATATGTGCAGAGCTGGGAATTCATAGGTTTTCAGGTGGATCCACCACTCAATTGCTATGATATTGCGCAAAAAATAATGAAAAAATAAATAACAAAATATAAGTGAAAAAATATAAAAACAAAAAAAATTTAAATACCGGAAAAAATAACTGGCAGATATAGACAACTTATTCATTAACTATAGGTGTCCAATTGTCTGCTGAGAAAAGGGTCTTTAATTTATTTATTTATTACTGCTATTTATAAAGAGCCAACAGATTCCGCAGTGCTGTACAATTAGTGGAGAAACGTACAATATACACAGACAAATACAAGAGGTAGAGAGAGCCCTGCCCGTAAGCTGATATCTAGCCATTGGAGCTCTTTTATACAAAGTGCTTGGCTAGATGGCCCTAGAGCTTACAATATAAAGGATACCATGGTGATTTGAGACCAGAGGTAGCAGGGGAGGTTTGGAGGTGATGGCTGAAAGAGTTAACAGAGAAGCAGCTATTGGTAAGATGTTAGGGGAATGAAGAGGTAATTGAGTGAGAATCTCAAACAGCTGGAGGAGCATGCTATATAATTAGGGGGAGCCTGGGTGGGAAGTGAGGAGAAAAAATGCAGTCTTTCACTGAGTTGAGTGAGGCCTGAAGAACAGAGAATGGGATTGAACAGTTATATGGAGGTATTTACAACTGGGGATGAGAAAAGGAGGGGAGGGGAAGAGGGGTAGAGTATCCATGTGTTATATACTATTGAAAAGTTTAGCAACCAAATTATATCACCCAAAATATTAATAACTGTCTACATGAAATATTGGTCAGAAACATTAAATGACTATAGTACACACTGTTGTATTTGAGAGAAAAACAGAAAGAGAAAAAAATATGTTGAGATTGCTATAAATAAATAAATATGGGGGGTAACCCCTACTGAAACAATAATAATAAAGAAAAAGTAAAAGTAAAGCTGTGGGGAATATAGAGTCTAGAATTTATGCCCACAGTATACTGGTACATAGATAGCAATCCATTCAGTAAATTTTAACTTTTAATTGATAGTTTTTTAAAAAAACAGAATAATAACTCTGTCACAATGTGTCTTTAACTAGCTCAGTCGCTACATCCAAGTCAAAATAAGTTTAGCGACAAAAGCAAAGGGAAAGGAAAATAAATAACATAAAGTCGTGCCTGTTTGCAGTATTTAGTACAGGTAAGTGGGGAAAGACAGGATAAATACAGGGTAAAACCCAATTTTCCAGCGTTATAACCCCACTCCCGTCTCCCAATATCACCAGAAGTAATGGGTACCTTTTGTTACTGATCACTAACTAAATAATGCTGTCACAATTTGTCTTTAGCTAGCACAAACACCACTACTAAATCAAAATAAGTTTAGTGACAAAAGACTAAGGAAAGGAAAATAAATAGCATAAAGTCATGCCTGTTTCGGTATTGGCATAGGTTAGAAGGGAAAGACAGGGTTAATAAAGGGTAAAGCCCAATTTGACAGTGTTATAACCCCACTCCCGTTTCCCAGTATCATCAAAAATTTATTAATCCGTTCCTTCCATTTCTAGTCGCTAACTAAATAAAGGCTGACATTAGATAAAGACGAAAATCTAATCTAACTCAGCGTCTAAAGTGTCTAAACGAAAATAAATGGAGCAGAGAGGTGGCTATTGGAGTATAGTAGTACATAATGTGGTTGTCCCTGTCTGCCTCCCACACTCTCTGCTGCACTAAACCCGACGCGCGTTTCGCCGAAAACCGGCTTTTCAAGGGAACCGGATTTGTAAAAGACTGTCATTTAAATAGCCTGCCCTCTCTCCGGATTGGCTAATAATCTAGCCGGAGTGAGAGAGGGGAGGGGCAGGGGGAGAAAAGTATATCGAAGCCCTATCCCTCACAGTTAACGCTTAATCGCCCAGTGTGCTGTGAAGGGAGATAGGACATGAACAAATATACACATAGAGTCAATTCAATAATAATCATTAAGATCAAATTCATACCATAACCAACAGAATAGATGGCTGGACTTAACAGGTTGTGAGACAATAGTGTCCTGGTTTTGAAGCAAACAGAAAGGGACAACTGCAGGGAAAGAAACATATAGACTTGCAGCATGAGTCCCTAGTCTTGACGAAAAATCAAGACTAGGGACTCATGCTGCAAGTCTATATGTTTCTTTCCCTGCAGTTGTCCCTTTCTGTTTGCAGGGTATTTCAAAAGCATATTTTGAACCTTAGCGTGTGTAATTTTTCCGCTAGCTTGTACCAAGTGTAGTATTAAGCATTTTTTCTGCCTTTTTGACACACAATGAGTTTGTACAGTATATTTTGCAAACCTTGTGTGTGCTGTGACTGTATAATACTTCATATGTTGCTCAGCTATGTCGGGCGAGTACAGGAATACCCCCGTATGTACCTTTGCCAAGTATATGTGGATGTGGTAGGGGCACATTTGAGACACAGTCATTCCATTTTTTTTTCCCAAACTTAAAATTTTTACACTGTGTCCATGTCCCATGTCCATATCCGCAATTCAGTATGCAGTAGTATCATACTTGACATCTATGATTTAGTTACAGTGCGGCTCTGGTAGCACGGTTACTAAATCATAGATGTCAAGTATGATACTACTGCATACTGAATCGTTGATATTGACATCTTAGCTACCCTAATGAATACTATCTCTCCACTGACAACCTCACTCTGCCTCTGAGAAATTGAGGCTTAGGCATGGAGAGGCAATCTCTCAATAGGAACTATCACAGGGTAGTTGCGGCGACACAGTGTACTTAGCCGTTATACACATTACCTTTATTCCTCTGATATACTTAGAACCAGGCACTGAGAGACAATATATTAGTTGGCAGATACTACCACAAAATGGCTGCGGAGATATTTAGTTAACACAGCCGATTAATTATTCAGTTACTCTCAATGTGCTTTATCTCTCTTATCATACTTCGGTTGGACTGGTAAAGGTGGGCTAACAGTGAGAGAGTGTTTTTTGGGTAAGGGGTGCCCTCGAAGGCACATTAGTCTGATTTTCTACCAAGATCAGGGCTACCTATATTTTCTCCTTTCCCAACTCTACTGCCTTTATGGTACTATCTAGTATTATACAGGATTTGTACCACGACTACATAAGGCATTCACTGTGAATTTATGCACTGCATTGCCCTAACAGTGGAATGATTTTGCAAATATTCTTTTATTTATTCATACTTTACCTTATATTTATTTTAACTAAGTACAATAAAAGTTAAGTTTTAGCATTTGTTTGTTCTCATTCAGATTTTAGAGATTTATGTATTTTGTTTTTGTTTTGTATTTCCGGCGAAATATATATATAGAGAGAAAAACCTAGGGGGGGTGGAGGGGGTAAAGTAGAGTAAATGCAGGATGTTTAGAAATCACAGAACGAAAACTGGAATAAAGAATAGAAGAAAAAGTGTAAATTAAATAAATAAATATATATAAAATAATAAATCTTGTATGGGTGGTATAGTCTGAATATATTAAAGCAGGTCTTCCCTCATCATAGAAGCCACACCATACAAATAACATCCAGACGTGCGTTTTGCCGTTAAGTCTCTTCTAGGATTGTGATTTCTAAACATCCTGCATTTACTCTACTTAGAGGAGGGGAGGTGGTTACTAGTACCTTTTAAGGGGTGCCCTTGAAGGCACAGCAGAGTAGGGAAGCTAGTGTCTCCACTTTTAGCTTTCTCTCCTGCCTATATATACGATCTCTTGCAGGGCTTGTCGTTCTGCTAGTATTCAAACCACATTTAGCTTTTTCCCTCCTCTCTATTTATTAGACTAGCAACATTTGTATCTTTTGCTAGCAGTTACATTTGCTGTTATTCTGTATCTACTTTTTGCAGTATTTCCTCTTACTTCTTACTATCACTGACTGAGTGATATTGAATTCTTATTATTTCTTTCTTTCTGTTATCCAAATAATAGGGTTATATTTCTTTATTACTTTATTTATCTTTTCCTTATGTGATTTAGGAGTTTTATTTACTCCCATCTAAGCAGAAGCTATAATGACTCTGCTTATTCTTATTTTTTATTACATCAATTTTTTACACTATATTAATTAAAAGTTACGTTTTATCTGGGTTACTTGTATTTCAGAATGGTTCACCTACTAAATGGTTCACCCTTTTGTTTCTTCTCTCTATTCTTTAGATTGTTTTGTATTTCCATATAAAATTATAGTACCCATTTTTACACAAATAAAAAAACTATATTTAGATATAGTTCCATATACTCTACTTTTAAAGATGACTAATGAGATCATGCTTGGTGATTGTTGCATATAGAACTACATTAGTTACAAATAACTCCCTATGTAGTTAGAAAATTAATATGCGTAAGTAACCATTTGGATGTTTCAGTGAGTCCAGCTTCAGCAGCTGAATAAGTATCATTTTCTATATGTGGATCAGTTTGGATATAGTATATGTTTTGATACAACTCCCTTGTTTTTAAAGTTAAAAATCTTATCTTCCCTGATCAATATATATTTTTCAGTTGTGTCTTGCTATGGCCATATACAGAACTTTAAATAGGAATTCTATCACTTTAGCCCCCTGAACTGCATAGAGCCCCCTTTTTCATTGGCCTCTCCCAGGATAATTCACTAAACATGGAACTGTAGTGAATTGGTCCAGGTTAAAACAGCCAAACTGGGACTCAAATCTTTTATGGCTATTTTTTATGTATCGGCTATTTTAGCATAACTGTTACTTCAGATTTAAAATTACAATTCAGAGTTTAATGACATATGAGTATATGGACTCAAATTAAAACATCACCTTGATTTTTTTTTTTTTTTTTTTTTTAGATAGAAATAAATGAGCAGTGGGGAAATAAAAGCATGAAGTGATCTTAGTTCAGATAGTGCTAATGAACCAAATAAATAAACACAGTGATTTTAAACATACGAAGTAACAGAGGCAAGACAATTCTAATGCCAGATGTATTGGGATATTTTTTTACATTTTGAGTGTGCTGTACTACTTTATTTGTGTATGTTATTTCAGGTCTCCAGTTATGGCCGGTGGTCTATTCGCTGTAGAGAAAAAATGGTTTTGGGAACTTGGAGGATATGATCCTGGTTTGGAGATTTGGGGAGGAGAGCAGTATGAAATTTCTTTCAAGGTCAGTTTGAGCCTCTTGAGAACGGTTTTTAAGTTCTTCCTACTTTGCATGCGGGGATGCTGGATTACTGGATTAGCCCCAGCTAAAATAGTGTATTACTATACTTCTTAATTCTTACTGACATTGGTGTAAAACCATGAACTGTGGGTATCTAGCAGGCACATTTACCAGAGAGAGTTACTGATTGTACCCCTTGTTATTAGTCATTTGCCGTGATACACTTTGATGGGTTTAGGAGAGGTCACACAAAAATGGCTAGTTTATTGTGTCTGAAATTAAGATAAAATAGTGCAGTCAGCTGTAGCTGATAGATTAATAACTGTGCTGAAATCACAAGCACAAAGGGGAAGGATGCTGTGAGGAGGGCAAGTGGAAGTTAGAAAATGAAGGATTGTTTGGCTTTGGGGACTAAGTAAGCTTATTTATTTTCATGCTGTGAAGACACCATTGTTCTAAGCAACCAAGAGTATAACTGGAGATACTTAACACTTTCTCTGCATGAGCCACAAGCAAAGTAGCACTATTATTTGGGTGCTGTGTGTGGGTGCTGTCTGTGGGTGCTGTGTTTGCGTGTGGGTGTGGGTGCTGTGTGGGTGTTTGTGAGGGTGCTGTGTGTGCGTGTTTGTGAGGGTGCGTGTTTGTGAGGGTGCTGTTTGTGTGGGTGTGGGTGCTGTTGGTGTGTGGGTGTGGGTGCTGTTGGTGTGTGTGTGAGGGTGCTGTGGGTGAGGGTGCTGTGGGTGAGGGTGATGTGGGTGAGGGTGATGTGGGTGAGGGTGCTGTGGGTGAGGGTGCTGTGGGTGAGGGTGCTGTGGGTGGTGTGTGTGTGTGTGTGTGTGTGTGTGTGTGTGTGGTGGTGTGTGTGTGTGTGTGCTGTATGTGTGTATTGTGTGGGGGTGGGGGTACCGTTTAGTTAATAGCCCCCCATCCCTTCTTACCTTTTATAGGGAGGGGGGACTGTGTTGCTGACATCCCTGGTGGTCCAGTGGTGAGTGAACTGAGTTCACTCTCGCGCGATCTCAGCCGCGGCAACGCTCCGACCTCACGAGAGGAACCCAGCGGAGCTGCAGCCTAGAGCTCTCCGGGTCCTCTCCTGCCTCCCTCCCTGCCCTGATCTATGATCTCCCTCACCAGCCCATGGAGGCACATGCCACGGGGATTAGGGTGTGCCCTGGCACACCCCGTGCGCACGCCTATGCAGATTACATCTCCATTGATGCTTAAAGGACCACTCTAGGCACCCAGACCACTTCAGCTTAATGAAGTGGTCTGGGTGCCAGGTCCTTCTAGGGTTAACCCATTTTTTCATAAACATAGCAGTTTCAGAGAAACTGCTATGTTTGTGAATGGGTTAAGCCTTCCCCTATTTCCTCTAGTGGCTGTCTCATTGACAGCCGCTAGAGACGCTTGCGTGATTCTCGCTGTGAAAATCACAGTGAGAGCACGCAAGCGTCCATAGGAAAGCATTATGAATGCTTTCCTATGTGACCGGCTGAATGCGCGCAGCTCTTGCCGCGCGTGCGCATTCAGCCGACTGGGAGGAGAAGAGGAGGATCGGAGGAGGAGAGCTCTCCGCCCACCGCTGGAAAAAGGTAAGTTTTAAACACTTTCCCCTTTCTAGAGCCGGGCGGGAGAGGGTCCCTGAGGGTGGGGGCACCCTCAGGGCACTCTAGTGCCAGGAAAACGAGTATGTTTTCCTGGCACTAGAGTGGTCCTTTAAGCAGCCATTTGGCCAGCTTTGCATATTGAGAAACATTGTCCATCACTGCTGGAGCTTGACAGGTAGCCCTTACTGCTACACAGCATTCTGTTTTTACATTCAACTAAAATAACCAAGATTTACAGTTACCTGCTGATTTGGATTATTTGATTGTGTTAAGCAGGTAAACATGTGTTTTATTTTAGTATGATTTTTTTTTTATATATATATATAACTGCTAATGTCGGGCTGACATGATCTGTTGCACAGCTGTAAAAAACAAATGACATTATCTTGCTTATTTTGAAGTTCTATGAGTGTGTTCTTCAAACTTGATGATCTCATCCAATCCAATGCTTTCCTATAGGAAAGCATTGGGAGGCTATTGTGCGTGTGTGGCAAAAAACTGCACGGCCAGACGATTAATGCTATGTTTAACAAAGTTTCAAAAAAAAAATATGTGCTTTTACCTCAATGCCACATATGTATAAACCTGTGAACTTACTGTGATTATGTTTGCTGTTGTGGCAACGTACATCATTTTGTCAAACCATGCACGACAAAAATAAAGAATTAAAAAAAAACTGCACGGCCAATCAGCATCTCCATGGGAAGCATTCAGCTCCTCCATGCAGACCCAATCTAATACACTGCCCACAAATCCAATACAATTCCCCTCTCTAATTCTAATACACTGCCCACAAATCCAATGCATTGTCCCCAAACCCAAACACACTGACCCTCTTCCTTCCACTCCACCATACACTGCCTTTCACCCAATCTAATACGTTGCCCCTTAATCTAATACACTGCCCCTCCTCTCTCCACTCTAATTGAATAGACTGCTCCCATTCCCACCACTCTACTTTAATACACTGCCCCCACCACTCTAATACACTGGCCTCCTCCCTCCCTCAAATAAATACACTGCCCCTTCCCCATTTTTATACAATTTCTCCCTGGCTTCCCCAATTTAATACACTGGTCCCTTCCCTCCCCAGGTTAATACCCTGCCCCCTCACCACTACCACTCTGCACTGCCCTCCCCCCAACTTAACACACTGGCCCCCTCCCTCAAATTAATACACTGGCTCACTCCCTCCCCCAAATTAATAGTGCTTCCTCCCACCCACCCACCCCCAAATTAATACAGTGCCCCCTCCTTCAAATTAATGCACTGCCCTCCCTCAAATTATTACACTGGCCTCCTCCCTCCCCCAAATTATTACAGTGGCCTCCTCCCTCCCCCAAATTATTACACTGGCCCCCTCCCTCCCTCAAATTATTACACTGGCCCCCTCCCTCCCCCAAATTATTACAGTGGCCTCCTCCCTCCCCCAAATTATTACACTGGCCCCCTCCCTCCCTCAAATTATTACACTGGCCCCCTCCCTCCCTCAAATTATTACACTGGCCCCCTCCCTCCCTCAAATTATTACACTGGCCCCCTCCCTCCCTCAAATTATTACACTGGTCCCCTCCCTCCCTCAAATTATTACACTGGTCCCCTCCCTCCCTCAAATTAATACAGTGCCCCTTCCCTCCCTCAAATTAATACACTGGCCCCGTCCCTCCCTCAAATTATTACACTGCCCGCCCTTCCCCTCCCCATCTCCCTCCACCTCTTTCTCACCCTCCCTTCCCCTTCCTCCCTTCCCCTTCCTCCCTTCCCCTTCCTCCCCCTCCCTCCCTGCTAACGCAGTTGAAAGGGGGACTACTTTGTCTTATGGTACAGCCTCAAGTTTAAAAAATGTGACAAAAGGTGGATCTTCTGCCATCAGGTTTTGTCAGTTCCCACAGCTTTGGCTAGCAATGGTTGCAGGAATCAGGCAGTGTCTCACTCACCACGAGACTTGATCGATGACAACCCTTGCAGGATCTCCTATAGACATCACAATTCTAATCTTACTGAATTGGTAATGCCATCATTGAGGGTGTTTACAAAGGAAAACATGTCATGTTAAAATAATATATTTATCTTCCTTTGAATTATTACAATAATAGATCATCAGTCCCATAGGTGATAAATATCTCATAAGGCTATATTTTAACCATCTTATTGCCAATTGTATAATTCTGTTTGTGTTTGCTTATAGTACTTGTTTGGTGACCTGCATTTAAAAATAAAAAAATCATTTGTTTAGATTATTCTTTCATGTCATGTTTATTGCTTGTTTGTTTGTTTTTATAGGTATGGATGTGTGGAGGAAGAATGGAGGATGCCCCATGTTCCAGAGTAGGTCATATCTACCGAAAATATGTACCTTACAAGGTCCCTGCTGGTGTCAGTCTAGCTAGGGTAAGTCATCTGGCTATGGTATACATGAACAACAATGGCCTTGTTGTATTCAATTTTTTTTATTTGTGGTTTTAATACCCTTTATTTTATGTAGAATGAAAGACCGTTGTATTACTAAAGGAAAACAACTAACGTACAAAATATTTTATATCTTGAATGCTGGCTTTTTTAAATTAACACATGCCTCAGATAAGAAGTGTTAGCGTCAGTGTTTCAGCTCCCTCTAGTGACCATAAAATATATTTCAAAATGCCTCTTTGAATGACTTCATAAATGCATATCTACTAATGTTAAAAAGCACCAAGTAACCTTAGTCTGGTCTTTAAATAGTATTATGTTTGTAAATACTATCTACAAAAAAAACTAGGTGATCACCCATGTTTCATCCAGCTAAAAATCACCTCTTTTAATTTACATTGTGAATGCTCATGTGTCTATAAGCTCATGGGCAGCGCCCTCTACCTGTTTTATCGGTCTGTTCTTATTGTATTGTCTTTTTTCCCAAGTGTACAGCACTGCGGAATATGTTGGCGCTTTATAAATACCATTAATAAATAAAAAAAATAAAAAATATATATATATATGTATCAACTTGTGCATTTATACCCCACCTTTGTAAATGCACAAGGTTGTAATTTATGGATACAGAACTCATATAAGTGACCACCTTCATCTTTTTCATTGAATACAAATTTTGTTTTGCTATATAATATCATTATATATTGTCTGCCCATTGTTGCTAAGCACTGTGTGGTACGCTGTTACATATGAGATATCCTATTATATGTGATTTGTTATGTTCATTGTAGTTAGCATTTTCCTCAACAAAATTGTCCACCACCTCGGAATACTCCCTGCCCAATTTCAACGGAAAGACACGCATTATATATCCTTTACTTGGTTTGCCTAACCTAGCAATCTTGTTGCCATAAAAAAATCGGAATGGGCAGACTAGTCTGGCCTGATAGAGTGGAAAAAGGGAAAATAGGCAGAGATTAATTACATAGGGTTATACCCAGTTTGATAATAGGCTATCACCCAGATGATTTCGAATAGTAAAAATAAGCCCCCATATAGGCTTGGTAAGTAGATGGGAATAGAGGATACTATACATACTAGAAGGTCACCTAAGAGGTAGCTTGATATAGGGTGTATATCATTAAATCTTGCAAAGATTCCTACTTTTAGTAGACTTAAAACTGATGATTAGTGAATAGTATCAAGAACTTATATATAAATGTGAAAATAAAACTAGCAGCAGGCAAAAATCGGCTAAAATAGGAAGAAATAATAATAAGGGGCCTGTTGACTAAGCAGTGAGTTGGTTAAAAAACTGTAGCAGTACAAATAACCACTTATATAAAGGCTGGTGGTTCTTAATAGTGACTATAGGATGGTAAAATAAATATTGTCCAATAAAGTCTATGGGTAGAGAGTTGGTTAAGTACAACTCAATAAAGTCTATCCGCAGTAAATTTACAGCTAGCACAATGCACTGCTGTTATAAAGAAGTAACAGAAGCTGTATTGTATCAAAAGCTGTTATAATATAACCAATCTGGTATAAGATGATTATATACAGGAATATCTGTTTCTCCAAGTACGATGTTATGACAGTCACTCATAGATCACAGACACAGATCTATAGTGACAGGATCTTCTCTGCGGTCTGCAACATAAAACGAACAGCCATAGTGCTCTCCATTTAAAACTTTTACATTTATTGTAAAACAAAATAAAATTCACTCACAAACGTGCAGTGGAATGGAGCAAATAAAGGGTCCTTGGGAATCTGCAGGATATAGTGGTCGCTGGTTGTGAAGTAGTACACCTCTCTCCGGCCGGCTGGGAGGTCTCGATGTTAGAGGAAAGATTAATTCCTTTCATGTGCGTTCCACTTTGTTCACCCGACCTGCGTTCCACTGGTACTCTGTATCTAGATGCTCGTGCAGCAGCTGCCGTAATAACCTCACGTTTCGTGACTCTGCATGGTCACTTCTTCAGAGGCTGGTGTTTTGACTGGGTCTAACCCTTACGTTTTTATAGCACTTGCAATCACCGGCTGAACTTATCAGATCGGTATATAGCATCAAAGAGCAGTGCAATGCTTAAACGTTGCTTATGATACATACTACATACAAATTAATTTCACACAAAGTATACAAGCAGATACAGAATAAATGTAATTAAAACAATAAATAAACGTTTTTTTTCTTATTTCGTAATGTTG
Source organism: Pelobates fuscus (assembly GCF_036172605.1). NCBI lineage: Eukaryota > Metazoa > Chordata > Amphibia > Anura > Pelobatidae > Pelobates > Pelobates fuscus. Next base: position 190,259,021 of record NC_086319.1, on the reverse strand, counting down.
CTGTTCACATGTTACTTAATGCATGTACACAGTGGATATAGCCCTTATAAGTGGAGAATATTGTCGATAATTATATCAATGAAAAATAAAAATCTTTACTAAAAAAAAAATATATATATATATACATAAAATACCCTGGTAGAAAAACGTAATATTAGAAAAATGATAGGTGCCTTGGGAGGTCTCAGGTAGAAGTACCAATCGTTATAACTTGAGGGAACTCTGTAGAGCATAAAAGGGCAATCTTTATTGTTGCATTGATCAGTGAACTAGACTGGACTGATCTTGGTGTTTATAGAAAAAGGTACAAAGAAATATCTAAAAAGGTGAAACTGAAACCCTAATGTCTAAGATGAGAATATTTCTGGAAATAGATTATATAGGTGGATTGGATGTAATACATATTATGAAATCCGAAACAAAAGAGCGCTATCCCTATAAAGTTGGATCTAAAGACTGTTGCTGCAAATATTAATCATGTGCATATACGAGGTTGGTTCTTAAATAGCTATTAAATAAATGCGAGCTTACCTAAAACTGTTAGGATCAATTATAGAAAATACAAGAAAATAGGTGTGTATATAAAGATGGATGCTGCTCAATACAAATATATGTAAATGTATAACAAATAAAGATATTTAAGCCATGTGATAGATGGAACCTGTTGATGATACAGTACAATGGGTATGTGAAAATGGAAGTACATTAACTGAGTGGAAACTACCCATAATCAAACACTTGTTTAAAAAGTTTATTAGGAGTTGGCACATGGACCACCATACATGCTTCGATTGGGGTTTTCGTACAAAGTAGATATACAGGGACACCAATACGGATGATGAAGGTGGATAGATACACTTGCAGGGTTAACCTAATAATAGTATCATTTGAGAGAGGAAAACAGGTCGGAATGGTGAATAAACTGTGTATCAAAAAACTCTAAGTGGATTGGACAGCTTGCATCAATGTGCATAGGTTCCATAAATGTATTTGGGCAAGTCTGTGACTGGAAATACACCTAAAGAAAGAAAGAAAGAAACTAGCTTGTGGGAACAGAAAATAAATAAAGATAAAGATAAAAGTAAGAATACATATAGAAATAAATAAAAATAAAAAATAATATAAATAATAATAATTGAATAAAGAATAATAAAAAAATGATAAAAAAAAAAGAATAAAGCTTGTTGCCATACCCGAGTGTATGGAAAAAAAAAAGCATTTAACTAGTCACTCCGCAAAAGGAATGCCGACCTCTTCCTCATCAGACAAGGCAAGTAGACCCATATTCTGTTTAGTTATTTTCCTGGTAGAGCAGCTATCTGTGAAATATTTTTTTTACAAAACACATTCTCAGGCAGACTGCATACAATTGGTAAAACTTTGGGGAGGGGATTCAGTGCTTGTAGAGTACTGATATAGTTCAAAGGCAGCTTAATCACCAAATACGGAGCCTCTCTTGTCCGGTGAAGAAAGAGGAGAAATACAGGCGCTACACCATCCTTCTGTTTCTCCAATTGGTAAACCTTTACTTACACAGTCCTAGTTTGGAACACCTGAAATTGATTGTTTATTGGTTATACAAAATATGTGTTTGATCAGTGGTGTATCCTGGTTTTGTGCTGGCAGGACAAAGGCAGTTTTTACTTTAACCCCCCAGCCTCCTTACCTTTGGGAATGCTGGGGGGGGGCGGTCATCTTTCTCCCTGGTGGTCCAGTGGCTGCTGGGCGGGCGGGCGGCGCTGGTTGGCGGCTGGCGAGGGAGCACTTCCTCTGAGCTGTCTGCTCAGCTCCCTCGCGCGCCGCACAGTGAGGCTGGGAGGCGGAGCCGGAATATGACGTCATATTCCGGCTCCGAGCCTCACTCTGCGGCGCGCGAGGGAGCTAAGCAGACAGCTCAGAGGAAGTGCTCCCTCGCCAGCCGCCCACCAGCGCCGCCCGACCGCCCAGCATGTCTGTTAGCCGCAAGGCTAACAAGACATTTGCCTTGGGCATTTGGGGGCGGCTTTTTTTGCCGCCCCCTGGAAAATGCCGCCCAAGGCAAATGCCTTGTTTGCCTCGCGGCTAATACGCCCCTGTGTTTGATGCAAATAAACAAAACCAAGATAAGCTAAAATGTTTTCAAATCTTTGAATTATTTGCCATTGCTTATTTCATTAATATGAATGATATATGCATCTGCATGTTCTCAATTTAATTTGTAGAACCTGAAGCGAGTCGCTGAAGTTTGGATGGATGAATATGCAGAATTTATTTACCAGCGCAGACCTGACTACAGGCACCTCTCACCTGGGGATGTAGGAACCCAGAAAGAGCTACGAAGCAAACTAAGCTGCCAGAACTTCAAGTGGTTCATGACAAATGTAGCCTGGGACTTGCCGAAATTCTATCCTCCAGTAGAGCCACCAGCAGCTGCATGGGGGGAGGTAGGGATAAATTGTCACATTACAAAGTCACATGGTTTTAAAATAATACAATCATGGAGGAACTCGTCCAGTTTTCTTTATTTTTGCATTACACAGAACAATCTTCTTATGCGAAGTGTCACTTAGTTTACTATACTATATATAAATTAAAAATCATTACAATGATGTCCAAAACTAGTTTTTATTTAAACAAACAAATCATTATTAAAATTATATTCATCAAAGTAGTTTGCTTATGTTTTGATTTTAAAATAAATTATTATTCAAGTGTTTATAAGAACAATCGGTAAAGTTTATCGGTAATTATATGTAAACTTTTCTCCTGGGTTGCCTAGATCCGTAACAAGAAGACAGGCCTATGTGTAGATTCAAAGCATGCAACTATACGCCTTGAGACTTGCACCAAAGGACGAAATGTTGATGCATGGAGCAGTAATCAGGTATAATTGGTGTAAATCTATAAAATGATAGTAATTAATCAGCCTTTCCTTCTCTTTGAGCACAAAGTGATTTGTGTATTTTGTTTTGCAGGTGTTCACCTTTGGCTGGCGGGAAGACATCCGTCCTGGAGACCCTCAGCACACTAAGAAGCTTTGCTTTGATGCGGTTTCCCACACTAGTCCTGTCACACTTTACGACTGTCACGGTATGAAGGGTAACCAGCTCTGGAGATACAGAAAGGTGAGCTATATAGAAAATATTTTTTAAAGTTTGCCATTGGCTGTAAAATATTACTAGGTCTTCCAGTGTTAGTTTTCTATTAAATACTCCACCAAGCAATGTCACATGAAATTTTCCTTGTATAAATTGACAGAAAACAATATTCTCTGTTAGATTACAAGGACATGCCAGCGTTATAAATAAATACATTTCTTGATAATGCAGGAGTGTTTGTGAGTCTCCTGAGAACCCTTTCATTTACCAGTACCTTTTAAACTAAGTGATTGCTTACATCTAATCCAGCAGTGAGAGTCTCCTTCACTGCAGCTCCACCCACCAGGAGATCATCAGTACAGAAGTTTCCTGGCCAGTCCGAGCTGAAGTGCTTTAGAAGTTCGGAATGGTCCTTTAAAAATTGACACATCAGCTTATTATCACTTTAGGATTTAATTTTTTTTTCAATTTCAATGCAATTTATACTGATTGCGTTACTGATGTTGATACTTTAACACATATATACTGCTACAATGACAGAAGTAAAATGCTGTTGAAAGCATATTATGCGAACAACTACTCCTTGCCAAAGTTGAGGCGATTGTCTTCCAGCATTCCAATATGCAGGGTAGAGGAAATGTGTCTGCATTATGATCCAATATGCAGGGTCGAGGAAATGTGTCTGCATTATGATCCAATATGCAGGGTAGAGGTAATGTTTCTGCATTATGATCCAATATGCAGGGTAGAGGAAATGTTTTTGCATTATGATCCAATATGCAGGGTAGAGGAAATGTGTCTGCATTATGATCCAATATGCAGGGTAGAGGTAATGTGTCTGCATTATGATCCAATATGCAGGGTAGAGGAAATGTTTCTGCATTATGATCCAATATGCAGGGTAGAGGAAATGTTTCTGCATTATGATCCAATATGCAGGGTAGAGGAAATGTGTCTGCATTATGATCCAATATGCAGGGTAGAGGAAATGTTTCTGCATTATGATCCAATATGCAGGGTAGAGGAAATGTGTCTGCATTATGATCCAATATGCAGGGTAGAGGAAATGTTTCTGCATTATGATCCAATATGCAGGGTAGAGGAAATGTGTCTGCATTATGATCCAATATGCAGGGTAGAGGTAATGTTTCTGCATTATGATCCAATATGCAGGGTAGAGGAAATGTGTCTGCATTATGATCCAATATGCAGGGTAGAGGTAATGTTTCTGCATTATGATCCAATATGCAGGGTAGAGGTAATGTTTCTGCATTATGATCCAATATGCAGGGTAGAGGTAATGTTTCTGCATTATGATCCAATATGCAGGGTAGAGGAAATGTTTCTGCATTATGATCCAATATGCAGGGTAGAGGTAATGTTTCTGCATTATGATCCAATATGCAGGGTAGAGGTAATGTTTCTGCATTATGATCCAATATGCAGGGTAGAGGAAATGTTTCTGCATTATGATCCAATATGCAGGGTAGAGGAAATGTTTCTGCATTATGATCCAATATGCAGGGTAGAGGAAATGTTTCTGCATTATGATCCAATATGCAGGGTAGAGGAAATGTTTCTGCATTATGATCCAATATGCAGGGTAGAGGAAATGTTTCTGCATTATGATCCAATATGCAGGGTAGAGGTAATGTTTCTGCATTATGATCCAATATGCAGGGTAGAGGTAATGTGTCTGCATTATGATCCAATATGCAGGGTAGAGGTAATGTTTCTGCATTATGATCCAAAATGCAGGGTAGAGGTAATGTTTCTGCATTATGATCCAATATGCAGGGTAGAGGTAATGTGTCTGCATTATGATCCAATATGCAGGGTAGAGGTAATGTTTCTGCATTATGATCCAATATGCAGGGTAGAGGTAATGTTTCTGCATTATGATCCAATATGCAGGGTAGAGGAAATGTTTCTGCATTATGATCCAATATGCAGGGTAGAGGAAATGTTTCTGCATTATGATCCAATATGCAGGGTAGAGGTAATGTGTCTGCATTATGATCCAATATGCAGGGTAGAGGTAATGTTTCTGCATTATGATCCAATATGCAGGGTAGAGGAAATGTTTCTGCATTATGATCCAATATGCAGGGTAGAGGAAATGTTTCTGCATTATGATCCAATATGCAGGGTAGAGGAAATGTTTCTGCATTATGATCCAATATGCAGGGTAGAGGAAATGTTTCTGCATTATGATCCAATATGCAGGGTATCGGTAATGTTTCTGCATTATGATCCAATATGCAGGGTAGAGGTAATGTGTCTGCATTATGATCCAATATGCAGGGTAGAGGTAATGTTTCTGCATTATGATCCAATATGCAGGGTAGAGGAAATGTGTCTGCATTATGATCCAATATGCAGGGTAGAGGTAATGTTTCTGCATTATGATCCAATATGCAGGGTAGAGGTAATGTTTCTGCATTATGATCCAATATGCAGGGTAGAGGAAATGTGTCTGCATTATGATCCAATATGCAGGGTCGAGGAAATGTTTCTGCATTATGATCCAATATGCAGAGTAGAGGAAATGTTTCTGCATTATGATCCAATATGCAGGGTAGAGGAAATGTGTCTGCATTATGATCCAATATGCAGGGTAGAGGAAATGTTTTTGCATTATGATCCAATATGCAGGGTAGAGGAAATGTGTCTGCATTATGATCCAATATGCAGGGTAGAGGTAATGTGTCTGCATTATGATCCAATATGCAGGGTAGAGGAAATGTTTCTGCATTATGATCCAATATGCAGGGTAGAGGAAATGTTTCTGCATTATGATCCAATATGCAGGGTAGAGGAAATGTGTCTGCATTATGATCCAATATGCAGGGTAGAGGAAATGTTTCTGCATTATGATCCAATATGCAGGGTAGAGGAAATGTGTCTGCATTATGATCCAATATGCAGGGTAGAGGTAATGTTTCTGCATTATGATCCAATATGCAGGGTAGAGGAAATGTTTCTGCATTATGATCCAATATGCAGGGTAGAGGAAATGTTTCTGCATTATGATCCCATATGCAGGGTAGAGGAAATGTTTCTGCATTATGATCCAATATGCAGGGTAGAGGAAATGTGTCTGCATTATGATCCAATATGCAGGGTAGAGGAAATGTGTCTGCATTATGATCCAATATGCAGGGTAGAGGTAATGTTTCTGCATTATGATCCAATATGCAGGGTAGAGGAAATGTGTCTGCATTATGATCCAATATGCAGGGTAGAGGTAATGTTTCTGCATTATGATCCAATATGCAGGGTAGAGGTAATGTTTCTGCATTATGATCCAATATGCAGGGTAGAGGTAATGTTTCTGCATTATGATCCAATATGCAGGGTAGAGGAAATGTTTCTGCATTATGATCCAATATGCAGGGTAGAGGTAATGTTTCTGCATTATGATCCAATATGCAGGGTAGAGGTAATGTTTCTGCATTATGATCCAATATGCAGGGTAGAGGAAATGTTTCTGCATTATGATCCAATATGCAGGGTAGAGGAAATGTTTCTGCATTATGATCCAATATGCAGGGTAGAGGAAATGTTTCTGCATTATGATCCAATATGCAGGGTAGAGGAAATGTTTCTGCATTATGATCCAATATGCAGGGTAGAGGAAATGTTTCTGCATTATGATCCAATATGCAGGGTAGAGGTAATGTTTCTGCATTATGATCCAATATGCAGGGTAGAGGTAATGTGTCTGCATTATGATCCAATATGCAGGGTAGAGGTAATGTTTCTGCATTATGATCCAAAATGCAGGGTAGAGGTAATGTTTCTGCATTATGATCCAATATGCAGGGTAGAGGTAATGTGTCTGCATTATGATCCAATATGCAGGGTAGAGGTAATGTTTCTGCATTATGATCCAATATGCAGGGTAGAGGTAATGTTTCTGCATTATGATCCAATATGCAGGGTAGAGGAAATGTTTCTGCATTATGATCCAATATGCAGGGTAGAGGAAATGTTTCTGCATTATGATCCAATATGCAGGGTAGAGGTAATGTGTCTGCATTATGATCCAATATGCAGGGTAGAGGTAATGTTTCTGCATTATGATCCAATATGCAGGGTAGAGGAAATGTTTCTGCATTATGATCCAATATGCAGGGTAGAGGAAATGTTTCTGCATTATGATCCAATATGCAGGGTAGAGGAAATGTTTCTGCATTATGATCCAATATGCAGGGTAGAGGAAATGTTTCTGCATTATGATCCAATATGCAGGGTATCGGTAATGTTTCTGCATTATGATCCAATATGCAGGGTAGAGGTAATGTGTCTGCATTATGATCCAATATGCAGGGTAGAGGTAATGTTTCTGCATTATGATCCAATATGCAGGGTAGAGGAAATGTGTCTGCATTATGATCCAATATGCAGGGTAGAGGTAATGTTTCTGCATTATGATCCAATATGCAGGGTAGAGGTAATGTTTCTGCATTATGATCCAATATGCAGGGTAGAGGTAATGTTTCTGCATTATGATCCAATATGCAGGGTAGAGGAAATGTTTCTGCATTATGATCCAATATGCAGGGTAGAGGTAATGTTTCTGCATTATGATCCAATATGCAGGGTAGAGGTAATGTTTCTGCATTATGATCCAATATGCAGGGTAGAGGAAATGTTTCTGCATTATGATCCAATATGCAGGGTAGAGGAAATGTTTCTGCATTATGATCCAATATGCAGGGTAGAGGAAATGTTTCTGCATTATGATCCAATATGCAGGGTAGAGGAAATGTTTCTGCATTATGATCCAATATGCAGGGTAGAGGAAATGTTTCTGCATTATGATCCAATATGCAGGGTAGAGGTAATGTTTCTGCATTATGATCCAATATGCAGGGTAGAGGTAATGTGTCTGCATTATGATCCAATATGCAGGGTAGAGGTAATGTGTCTGCATTATGATCCAAAATGCAGGGTAGAGGTAATGTTTCTGCATTATGATCCAATATGCAGGGTAGAGGTAATGTGTCTGCATTATGATCCAATATGCAGGGTAGAGGTAATGTTTCTGCATTATGATCCAATATGCAGGGTAGAGGTAATGTTTCTGCATTATGATCCAATATGCAGGGTAGAGGAAATGTTTCTGCATTATGATCCAATATGCAGGGTAGAGGAAATGTTTCTGCATTATGATCCAATATGCAGGGTAGAGGTAATGTGTCTGCATTATGATCCAATATGCAGGGTAGAGGTAATGTGTCTGCATTATGATCCAATATGCAGGGTAGAGGTAATGTTTCTGCATTATGATCCAATATGCAGGGTAGAGGAAATGTTTCTGCATTATGATCCAATATGCAGGGTAGAGGAAATGTTTCTGCATTATGATCCAATATGCAGGGTAGAGGAAATGTTTCTGCATTATGATCCAATATGCAGGGTAGAGGAAATGTTTCTGCATTATGATCCAATATGCAGGGTATCGGTAATGTTTCTGCATTATGATCCAATATGCAGGGTAGAGGTAATGTGTCTGCATTATGATCCAATATGCAGGGTAGAGGTAATGTTTCTGCATTATGATCCAATATGCAGGGTAGAGGTAATGTGTCTGCATTATGATCCAATATGCAGGGTAGAGGAAATGTTTCTGCATTATGATCCAATATGCAGGGTAGAGGTAATGTTTCTGCATTATGATCCAATATGCAGGGTAGAGGAAATGTTTCTGCATTATGATCCAATATGCAGGGTAGAGGTAATGTTTCTGCATTATGATCCAATATGCAGGGTAGAGGTAATGTGTCTGCATTATGATCCAATATGCAGGGTAGAGGTAATGTGTCTGCATTATGATCCAATATGCAGGGTAGAGGTAATGTTTCTGCATTATGATCCAATATGCAGGGTAGAGGTAATGTTTCTGCATTATGATCCAATATGCAGGGTAGAGGAAATGTGTCTGCATTATGATCCAATATGCAGGGTAGAGGAAATGTGTCTGCATTATGATCCAATATGCAGGGTAGAGGAAATGTTTCTGCATTATGATCCAATATGCAGGGTAGAGGTAATGTGTCTGCATTATGATCCAATATGCAGGGTAGAGGTAATGTTTCTGCATTATGATCCAATATGCAGGGTAGAGGTAATGTGTCTGCATTATGATCCAATATGCAGGGTAGAGGTAATGTTTCTGCATTATGATCCAATATGCAGGGTAGAGGAAATGTGTCTGCATTATGATCCAATATGCAGGGTAGAGGTAATGTTTCTGCATTATGATCCAATATGCAGGGTAGAGGAAATGTGTCTGCATTATGATCCAATATGCAGGGTAGAGGTAATGTTTCTGCATTATGATCCAATATGCAGGGTAGAGGTAATGTTTCTGCATTATGATCCAATATGCAGGGTAGAGGAAATGTTTCTGCATTATGATCCAATATGCAGGGTAGAGGAAATGTGTCTGCATTATGATCCAATATGCAGGGTAGAGGTAATGTGTCTGCATTATGATCCAATATGCAGGGTAGAGGAAATGTGTCTGCATTATGATCCAATATGCAGGGTAGAGGTAATGTGTCTGCATTATGATCCAATATGCAGGGTAGAGGAAATGTGTCTGCATTATGATCCAATATGCAGGGTAGAGGTAATGTTTCTGCATTATGATCCAATATGCAGGGTAGAGGAAATGTTTCTGCATTATGATCCAATATGCAGGGTAGAGGTAATGTTTCTGCATTATGATCCAATATGCAGGGTAGAGGTAATGTTTCTGCATTATGATCCAATATGCAGGGTAGAGGAAATGTTTCTGCATTATGATCCAATATGCAGGGTAGAGGAAATGTTTCTGCATTATGATCCAATATGCAGGGTAGAGGTAATGTTTCTGCATTATGATCCAATATGCAGGGTAGAGGAAATGTTTCTGCATTATGATCCAATATGCAGGGTAGAGGAAATGTTTCTGCATTATGATCCAATATGCAGGGTAGAGGTAATGTGTCTGCATTATGATCCAATATGCAGGGTAGAGGTAATGTTTCTGCATTATGATCCAATATGCAGGGTAGAGGTAATGTTTCTGCATTATGATCCAATATGCAGGGTAGAGGAAATGTTTCTGCATTATGATCCAATATGCAGGGTAGAGGAAATGTTTCTGCATTATGATCCAATATGCAGGGTAGAGGAAATGTTTCTGCATTATGATCCAATATGCAGGGTATCGGTAATGTTTCTGCATTATGATCCAATATGCAGGGTAGAGGTAATGTGTCTGCATTATGATCCAATATGCAGGGTAGAGGTAATGTTTCTGCATTATGATCCAATATGCAGGGTAGAGGTAATGTGTCTGCATTATGATCCAATATGCAGGGTAGAGGAAATGTTTCTGCATTATGATCCAATATGCAGGGTAGAGGTAATGTTTCTGCATTATGATCCAATATGCAGGGTAGAGGTAATGTGTCTGCATTATGATCCAATATGCAGGGTAGAGGTAATGTTTCTGCATTATGATCCAATATGCAGGGTAGAGGAAATGTTTCTGCATTATGATCCAATATGCAGGGTAGAGGTAATGTGTCTGCATTATGATTCAATATGCAGGGTAGAGGTAATGTTTCTGCATTATGATCCAATATGCAGGGTAGAGGAAATGTTTCTGCATTATGATCCAATATGCAGGGTAGAGGTAATGTTTCTGCATTATGATCCAATATGCAGGGTAGAGGTAATGTTTCTGCATTATGATCCAATATGCAGGGTAGAGGTAATGTTTCTGCATTATGATCCAATATGCAGGGTAGAGGAAATGTGTCTGCATTATGATCCAATATGCAGGGTAGAGGAAATGTTTCTGCATTATGATCCAATATGCAGGGTAGAGGTAATGTGTCTGCATTATGATTCAATATGCAGGGTAGAGGTAATGTTTCTGCATTATGATCCAATATGCAGGGTAGAGGAAATGTTTCTGCATTATGATCCAATATGCAGGGTAGAGGTAATGTTTCTGCATTATGATCCAATATGCAGGGTAGAGGAAATGTTTCTGCATTATGATCCAATATGCAGGGTAGAGGAAATGTGTCTGCATTATGATCCAATATGCAGGGTAGAGGAAATGTGTCTGCATTATGATCCAATATGCAGGGTAGAGGTAATGTGTCTGCATTATGATCCAATATGCAGGGTAGAGGAAATGTGTCTGCATTATGATCCAATATGCAGGGTAGAGGAAATGTTTCTGCATTATGATCCAATATGCAGGGTAGAGGAAATGTTTCTGCATTATGATCCAATATGCAGGGTAGAGGTAATGTTTCTGCATTATGATCCAATATGCAGGGTAGAGGTAATGTTTCTGCATTATGATCCAATATGCAGGGTAGAGGAAATGTTTCTGCATTATGATCCAATATGCAGGGTAGAGGAAATGTTTCTGCATTATGATCCAATATGCAGGGTAGAGGTAATGTGTCTGCATTATGATCCAATATGCAGGGTAGAGGTAATGTTTCTGCATTATGATCCAATATGCAGGGTAGAGGTAATGTTTCTGCATTATGATCCAATATGCAGGGTAGAGGAAATGTTTCTGCATTATGATCCAATATGCAGGGTAGAGGAAATGTTTCTGCATTATGATCCAATATGCAGGGTAGAGGTAATGTGTCTGCATTATGATCCAATATGCAGGGTAGAGGTAATGTTTCTGCATTATGATCCAATATGCAGGGTAGAGGAAATGTTTCTGCATTATGATCCAATATGCAGGGTAGAGGAAATGTTTCTGCATTATGATCCAATATGCAGGGTATCGGTAATGTTTCTGCATTATGATCCAATATGCAGGGTAGAGGTAATGTGTCTGCATTATGATCCAATATGCAGGGTAGAGGTAATGTTTCTGCATTATGATCCAATATGCAGGGTAGAGGTAATGTGTCTGCATTATGATCCAATATGCAGGGTAGAGGAAATGTTTCTGCATTATGATCCAATATGCAGGGTAGAGGTAATGTTTCTGCATTATGATCCAATATGCAGGGTAGAGGTAATGTGTCTGCATTATGATCCAATATGCAGGGTAGAGGTAATGTTTCTGCATTATGATCCAATATGCAGGGTAGAGGAAATGTTTCTGCATTATGATCCAATATGCAGGGTAGAGGTAATGTTTCTGCATTATGATTCAATATGCAGGGTAGAGGTAATGTTTCTGCATTATGATCCAATATGCAGGGTAGAGGTAATGTTTCTGCATTATGATCCAATATGCAGGGTAGAGGTAATGTTTCTGCATTATGATCCAATATGCAGGGTAGAGGTAATGTTTCTGCATTATGATCCAATATGCAGGGTAGAGGTAATGTTTCTGCATTATGATCCAATATGCAGGGTAGAGGTAATGTTTCTGCATTATGATCCAATATGCAGGGTAGAGGAAATGTTTCTGCATTATGATCCAATATGCAGGGTAGAGGAAATGTTTCTGCATTATGATCCAATATGCAGGGTAGAGGTAATGTGTCTGCATTATGATCCAATATGCAGGGTAGAGGTAATGTTTCTGCATTATGATCCAATATGCAGGGTAGAGGTAATGTTTCTGCATTATGATCCAATATGCAGGGTAGAGGTAATGTGTCTGCATTATGATCCAATATGCAGGGTAGAGGTAATGTGTCTGCATTATGATCCAAAATGCAGGGTAGAGGTAATGTTTCTGCATTATGATCCAATATGCAGGGTAGAGGTAATGTTTCTGCATTATGATCCAATATGCAGGGTAGAGGTAATGTTTCTGCATTATGATCCAATATGCAGGGTAGAGGTAATGTTTCTGCATTATGATCCAATATGCAGGGTAGAGGTAATGTTTCTGCATTATGATCCAATATGCAGGGTAGAGGTAATGTGTCTGCATTATGATCCAATATGCAGGGTAGAGGTAATGTGTCTGCATTATGATCCAAAATGCAGGGTAGAGGTAATGTTTCTGCATTATGATCCAATATGCAGGGTAGAGGTAATGTTTCTGCATTATGATCCAATATGCAGGGTAGAGGTAATGTTTCTGCATTATGATCCAATATGCAGGGTAGAGGTAATGTTTCTGCATTATGATCCAATATGCAGGGTAGAGGTAATGTGTCTGCATTATGATCCAATATGCAGGGTAGAGGTAATGTTTCTGCATTATGATCCAATATGCAGGGTAGAGGAAATGTGTCTGCATTATGATCCAATATGCAGGGTAGAGGAAATGTTTCTGCATTATGATCCAATATGCAGGGTAGAGGAAATGTGTCTGCATTATGATCCAATATGCAGGGTAGAGGTAATGTTTCTGCATTATGATCCAATATGCAGGGTAGAGGTAATGTGTCTGCATTATGATCCAATATGCAGGGTAGAGGTAATGTTTCTGCATTATGATCCAATATGCAGGGTAGAGGTAATGTTTCTGCATTATGATCCAATATGCAGGGTAGAGGAAATGTTTCTGCATTATGATCCAATATGCAGGGTAGAGGAAATGTGTCTGCATTATGATCCAATATGCAGGGTAGAGGAAATGTTTCTGCATTATGATCCAATATGCAGGGTAGAGGTAATGTGTCTGCATTATGATCCAATATGCAGGGTAGAGGAAATGTTTCTGCATTATGATCCAATATGCAGAGTAGAGGAAATGTTTCTGCATTATGATCCAATATGCAGGGTAGAGGTAATGTGTCTGCATTATGATCCAATATGCAGGGTAGAGGAAATGTTTCTGCATTATGATCCAATATGCAGAGTAGAGGAAATGTTTCTGCATTATGATCCAATATGCAGGGTAGAGGAAATGTGTCTGCATTATGATCCAATATGCAGGGTAGAGGTAATGTTTCTGCATTATGATCCAATATGCAGGGTAGAGGAAATGTTTCTGCATTATGATCCAATATGCAGGGTAGAGGTAATGTTTCTGCATTATGATCCAATATGCAGGGTAGAGGTAATGTTTCTGCATTATGATCCAATATGCAGGGTAGAGGAAATGTTTCTGCATTATGATCCAATATGCAGGGTAGAGGAAATGTTTCTGCATTATGATCCAATATGCAGGGTAGAGGTAATGTTTCTGCATTATGATCCAATATGCAGGGTAGAGGTAATGTGTCTGCATTATGATCCAATATGCAGGGTAGAGGAAATGTGTCTGCATTATGATCCAATATGCAGGGTAGAGGAAATGTGTCTGCAGTGTGCTGCCTATGACACTGATTATGTGGTATCCCCTCATAATTTTTCATTGCACAACAACTACTGGCATACGAGCTAATTTGTCCAGCTATAGTCCACTGGAGTTTATGTAGCTATTCATGAGGGAACTATATTTTAGGGGACATTGTCACCCAGACAAACACTTATGCCGAACAATGTGATATACTTAATATACTAACATTTGAATTTTATTCTTAGGACAAGACTATTTTTCATCCCACCAGCAACAGTTGCATGGATTGTAATGAGTCAGAGCGCCGAATCTTCATGAATATTTGCAACCCTTCCTCGCCAACTCAACAATGGACTTTTGAAAACATCAATTCCACAGTCTTAGACATCTTCAACAAAACATGAACTCAAAAGAATCAGAGAAATATACACATATAAATAGGAATATATATATATATTTGAAATCTATATTTTTTACAATGGGTGGGTGGGCAATGGCAAAAAAAGTTTATTTTTCTGTTTTGTTTTTGTGTAGGAGAAATGTGTAGGCTGGGATTGTCTACATTTTAATGATGCTGTGGCTAAACATTACCTACCTTTAACGTGAAAGCATTTAAGTTAAATGCAATTTCATTTGAGACTTTTGTTTTGCTCACTAGTTACATAGTATTGGTGGTTGGTGATCTTTATTTAGTCTAATGGTTAGGCCAATGTTATTCATATAATAGGCAAGAGGCTACAGCCTCTGCAAAAACTTATTGTGCCTTTTCACACAGGCTCTTGCACTTTACAGTCATGCCATACATGTGCTTACTTTCTCTCATCCGTTATGTCATGTGGTGGCAGAATTGAGATGCCAGTCATGAAGTAAAGCCAAACTATGCCAGTTAACACATTGAAGGTGGAAGATGGTAGAGCTGTTTGTGTATAATTTTCCAAAATATACCTAAATGTATTCTCTCTAAACTAGCAAAACCTAAAATTAAAGTGCAGAAGTGAGTAAAAGAAGTCAGAAAATGTTTTGTATTCTGTTTTTACAATAGAATTGATATTCCTTAATTTTAATCTACATACAGTCATCCCATTTGTACTTGCTCTGAACCACCTTTCTCACTGTAACTAATGGTCCCTTTCCTAAAGGGTTTGAAATGGTGCATCATTAAATTAGCCAGCTTGCAAGCACAAGTTATCAGCAAATGATTAAACTTGAACCATTTTCTAGTGCCTTGCTGGACAAGGGGTAGATGGGAGATGGTTAAGCACTGTTTTGGAAAGTCAAGGCTGCGTGCAATTGTTTTGTAAATATAATTAATGATTTTTGGCCTTAACACATTTATATACCCAAATGCTGTTTGTGTTTGTCAATCAAATAATCAAGCTAACTTCATTGCAGGGTGTTGTATGTATCGATATAATTGGCTCTGTTGTGAATCATTTAGAGGTTTATGCATCAGGCTCGGTGTGCAACAGGTCTATCAATAATTTCATGAATTCTGCTAAAAGAATGTAAAAAATAATCACTTCTGGTGCTGCTATTTTCATCAACCCTGAAGCTGTTTAGAATCACAGTCTTTTCTATATATTCTGTTGTCAGTTTGATGAGTGAATTGAATCTTTTCTGTTTCGGTGCAGCTCTATTCATCTAGCAACTCTGAGGTTCTATTGTGTCAAAGAAAATAGTTTGTTAAATATAGTGTTTCTGTTGACTGTTCCATATATTTAGCACACTGTATCAGAATTAGCACATTGTTTTATGGTTGTTTGGTGTGGGTGGGCGAGTAGTAAACCGGCATCTACATAAAATCATGAACTCCACAAATTATTAGTTTACAAAATGATGAATACATTCCAAAGTACTTTACAGATGGATGAAATCCATAAAATGTTTTGAATGCAATAACTGATTGTAGATCTACTTTATGTTGGGGGGAAAAAAACCTATGCATTTGTCCTGCATCTTTATTTTGATACTTGTTACATAATTAAACCTATACCAGGCACTACCACTCTACCTTGAAAATTAGCATTTACTACACACCTCTACTCAGGCCCAGATAGATACTTTTTTTCATACATTTGTACAGATACAGCCAGACACTCTTACAAATACTCTGACATTCTCTCACAAGACAATCCCAGATATTCTTAGATACATTTAGACTCTGTTACCTACATTCTGGCTCTCTTAGTCTTAATCTGTGGCACACTCTTTAACTTGCTCAACTATGCCCTCACCAACAAACTGAGGCACACACTCACACGCTGTCATACAAACACTGTGATGCACACGCTCTCCTAGATTCCTGCACCCTGACGTGCACACTTACACATAGTCTTACACTGTGAGTACCCCCACACACACACACACACATATTCCCGTAAACACACCCATAGCAGACATTTTCACAGACATACGGATACACACACAGACAATCTCACAGTCACTCTATAAGTAAAGGTGAACAAGAACAGAACCCCATCTCTAATTCTTACTTTGCAGTGGTGATGCCCTATTTCTCCAGGTATTCTGGGCCAATAAAATATTTAGCAAAGGTTTTCAACATCAATAGTCCTCCAGCTATTAGTTTATTTTTGGAGTGAGTTTGTTTGTTGTGGATTTTTTTTTAATTTATTTTTTTATGCAGGCTCAACACACTTTACTCTGAGACAGATTTTGCATGGGTGAGAGTCAATGGCAGGTTTTACCTTCTAGAATTATGTGTATACCATGTATGCATAGGACACATTGCAACCACATTATCTACTGACTACCTCTGCTTAAAGAAACACTATAGTCGCCTAAATTACTTTGGCTAAATAAAGCAGTTTTAGTGTATAGATCATTCCCCTGCAGTTTCACTGCTCAATTCACTGTCATTTAGGAGTTAAATCACTTTGTTTCTGTTTATGCAGCCCTAGCCACACCTCCCCTGGCTATGATTGACAGAGCCTGCATGAAAAAAAAACTGGTTTCCCTTTCAAACAGATGTAATTTACCTTAAATAATTGTATCTCAATCTCTAAATTGAACTTTAATCACATACAAGAGTCTCTTGCAGGGTCTAGCAAGCTATTAACCTAGCAGGGGATAAGAAAATCTTAATTAAACAGAACTTGCAATAAAGAAAGCCTAAATAGGGCTCTCTTTCCAGGAAGTGTTTATGGAAGGCTGTGCAAGTCACATGCAGGGAGGTGTGACTAGGGTTCATAAACAAAGGGATTTAACTCCTAAATGGCAGAGGATTGAGCAGTGAGGCTGCAGGGGCATGTTCTATACACCAAAACTGCTTCATTAAGCTAAAGTTGTTCAGGTGACTATAGTGTCCCTTTAACAACACACCTCCACATAGCATGAATACTTAGTAGACTACTTAAAAACTGCTGGCAGCTGTTTTGTGGTAGTGCATTAAGATTAAAAAAAATACACTGTGTATTTGCTAGTGGGATTTGCAACTATGACTAGGAGAGTTGATTTGTTTTGTTTTTGGCAAATGTAATTGCTTTTCTTTATACCACTACACGTATGAGAGGGGGAGAAAATGATTCCTTGAAGGTTTTCTGAGCATTCATCTTACTGTGCTTTTTTATAGAATGCTTGTAAACTAATGTTAATACATTTCTACATGCCCTTGTTTTTGTATGTGTCTAGGCGTGCTTGTTTCTGTACTTGTGTGATGCAAGTGCATACATATACATCTAGAGGAATACTGTTCAAATCCAATCCTTGCAACCTGTGTAATAAATCCATTGCAAAAATGCTTTGATAACATAATTGTATGAAGTCATTATACATTGATACATTGAATTTCTTTATTATACATTACACACTTACCTCATCTCCAGTGGTGCAGGTAACCACCACCTTCTGCTTACATTTGCCTCTTGCCGCTTTCCTGCACAATTAGCCCTGCTTGAGAACACTTCCCCAAGCAGGGCACACCTTCCTCATTAAGCAGACAGGCTTATATATATTTTTTTATTCACATGTATACACACATATATATATATATTTATATATATACATGCACACACTTAAAAGCGTTAGTAAAAATCATATAATTTAATTTTCCAGCCACCACAACTACAGTATGAGGGATAGAATCCTACAACTAAAAACTGCAATATATATGTTGAAAAAATGTTTGCATTCTTGCTTTGTTGAGTTTACCCGAAATAACATATATGTATATTCCTCATAAATCCGGTTACCCGTTGTTCTAGAAATAATTGTGAAATAAGTTGCAAATTTTAATTTTAAATTTGTCTCAATGTGTCTGTCTTTTCATATGTAACTGTTTATATCTGTTTGCTGGGGTTGTTACTTTAAACAAAACAAAACCGATATTAATGGTGGTTGGTGGAATGCTGCCTCACTTGCTATCAGTATGAGAATTTTTAACAATGTTTAGAAAAAAATCCCTGCCTTGAAATGGATGCTGTTTTTCAGTCAGATCACAGACACAATATTGTAAATGCTGATTGCAGCAAACCATCATTTTTCAACTGCAGTTGAAACCTAGTTTGTTAAACAACTGTATAAGTAACCGTTTATAAATTTCAGATTAAACCACTAATATTACTAACATTGTCCTACGAAATGAGAGGAACCTTTTAGACAACACATACTGTCATTAATTCTTTGAATCACAGGTGTTTGGGACTGATGAGGGAGGGCAGTTAGTTTTGGCACTTTAACCTTTGTGGCTTTTATGATGCATTGCTAGGTTTTTAAAGGCTAAATGATCATTTATTTTATAATGTATTTAAATTGAATAAATTTTACAATTATTCAGATTTTCAGTATTCCTTCATTATTCCTTGTCAAAACATTTATTTTATCACTCTGTCTGTACCAAGTTTGTTTTGTGAGTTTATGAAAGGTTCCAGAACATCAAGCAATACTATTGTAAGCATATCTTAGTCTGCCTGAAGTTATTGTGATGGATACAATAGAAAAAGTATGGTAAATGACAAACTCAAACAAATCTGTATTACTAATGCTTTAGTGCCCCTATGCTATAGTGTTATGTATAGGTCAACCACCTTCCATTTGCAATAAAAATTAGCAAAATAAGTTTTACTTAAGTTTTTGCACCAAGGCTGCACACCTCTCCGCTTCCTGCAAGGTCATTGAGGAGACATGGCTTTCTCCTGCAATTCTCTAATTCAGTGCTCGTCATAGAGGAGAATTGGGGACCTGATGTGCATGAATGGTGAGCACATCCAAGTATGTGTTCCCCATAGAAAAGCATTGTATTAAATGCTTTCTTACAGGCGTCCAAGTGACATGCCCAAATTTTGCTTGGTCTGTACGCAAGAAGCACCTCTTGTTGCTGTCAGGAAGACAGCCACTAGATGTGGATTCAACCCTGCAATGTATACATAGCAGTTTTTGTTTCATTTTGTTTTTTTTAAACTACAATGTTTTACTTTACACTGTTAAACAGTGCCACCAGTGGCGTACATACCGGGGTCGCAGGGGTCGCGGCTGCGACCGGGCCCGGCCGCCCTGCGACCCAGGTATGTACCCACAGGGCCAGCCTCTTCTGCTGGGGGGCCGTCATCTTCCGGCTCCGGTATCAGTACGCGGCGCGCGAGGGAGCTGAAGAGGGAGCACTCAGGGGACTGTGCTCCCTCGCGCGCCCGCCAGCCGGGGGGTGACAGCAGGGCCAGCAACACCACTGGACCCCAGGGAATCCCCTCAGCTCTCCCACAGGTAAGGAGGCTGGGGGGATTAAAAAAAAAAAGGGGGGCGTGGCCTGACAGCTCAATCGGACAGTCGCATGTGCTGTTAGCTCCTCCATCAACCGACCCTCCACAGCTAATAATTCGAGCTTATTCAGCCCAAACCAGACATCCACCACCTACAACAGGTACCACGCAAACATGGCAACAAAATCTGCGAAGAAAACTAAGCAGAGGCAATCCCTGCTACAAGTACAAGCGCTGGCACTGCCGCGCCCGCAGGCCCAAGATGGCGCCGACCTGCAACGCTCGCCAGCGGCCTACTCTGACGCCAGCGACCTCACCTCAGCCTCGGAACCGACGATAGCTCCGACTACGGACCTTTCGGTCCACAAAATGCTGCAAGCCATGCAGACCTCGCTACAAGCTGATCTGTCTAAAATGGCGAGAGATATCAGGACCGATATCCAAGCGCTTGGGGATCGAACATCACGCCTAGAAGAAAAAGCAGAGGAAATCATCTCCGCTCACAACACCCTGGCGGATGCCTATGCAGACATGCAAGCACAGCTAGTTCGCCTGACAGAAAAAGTTGCTGATCACGAAGATAGAGACCGGCGCAGCAATATCCGCATCCGAGGCATCTCAGAGGAGGTACTCCCCCAAGACCTCCAAGCCTATGCCATCGGCCTTTTCCAACATCTGGTCCCCGATCTCGCCCAGTCAGACTTCCTCATTGACCGGATCCACAGGCTGCCAAAACCGAAAGCCCTGCCAGCATCAACACCCAGAGATGCAATTGCCAAAATGCACTACTACACAACCAAAGAAAAGATTATGAGAGCATCCAGACAATCACAAAACCTACCGGAGAAATTCAAAGGGGTCCAATTATATACTGACCTTTCTGCATCTACTCTCCTGAAAAGGAAAGAACTTTCCCTGATATCAAGAGCCCTGCGCGAAGCAAATGTGCTCTACAGATGGGGCTTCCCAGCTAGGCTGATTGTCAGACGTAATGGAACTGACAGGCACATCACCAACGAAGAAGACGGCAAAAAGATCCTCGCCGAATGGGACATTGCACTACCGCGCCAATACCCACAGGAAGCGCGCAAAGAGCAACGCAGGCCCCCACAGAAGGTCCAAAACGACTGGAACACAGTCGCTGCAGATAAGTGACACTGTCCACTCCCATACCTGTTACCACAATAACGGGCATGATAGCCCAACTTTCTTTCTCTTTTACGAGAACCACCTTTAGTTCCTCCTTTTTACATGTTTTATGTTTAGCAAAATGTTTTATGTTTAGCAAAATGTTTAAAGCAAGTACCTACTTAAGACCTATTCTGCAGCACTCCCACCCGCCTTCTAGGTCTCGCCGTGGTGCCGGGGCTCCGGTTACTATAGCGTCGCTAACGAGGCTATCGCCCACACGTCCAGAGCAATTGGGCTGCGGCCTAAGATCATTATCCCTAGACCCTGTGTATCTAATCGCGACTAGCGATCACCCTACCCCACGATACAAACAAACACAAATAACGAAATAACATTTGTAATTAAAAAAAAAATAAATAAATAAAAAAAAATAAAATAATAACAGAAAAACAATAAACAAACAAAAAAAAAAATATATAAATAATAATAATAATATTAAAAAAAAAAAAAAACTCCCAAAAGATCCCCGCCACACGGGACATTGCACTGTCGCGCCAAAGCTCACAGGAAACACGCAAAGAGCAAAGCAAGCCCCCGCAGAAGGCCCAAAGCGGCTGGACCAAAGTCGCTGCTGATATATGATACTGTCCATTCCTATACCTGTATCCACAATAACGGGCATGATAACTCAACTTTCTCTCTCTTTCACAAGAACCACTTTTAGTTCCACCTTTTCCATGTTTCATATTTGGCGAAGTGTTTGTTTAAAGCAAGTATTTTTAAGATTTATTTTGCATCGCTCCCACTCGCCTTCTAGGCCTCACCGTGGTGCCGGGGCTCCGGTTACTATGGCGTCGCTAACAAAGCTATCGCCCACACACCCAGAGCAACTCGGCTGCGGCCTGAGATCATTATTCCCAGACCCTATGTAGAGAATCGCGACTAGCGATCACCCTACCCCACGATACTAACAAACGCAATTAACGAAATAACATTTGTTAATAACACCAAAAAAAAAAAAAAAAAAAAAAATGAAAGACATAATAATCAAAAAAAACAAAAAAACAAAAAAAAAAACAAATAACAATAATAAAAAAAAAAAATAAATAAATAAATAAAAGAAAAAAATAAATAAAATAATATTTTAGGAAATCACTACATGTGCATGTAGACGAGCCACCCCCGGAGGAAACACCATGTAACCACATCATAGACCTGAAAGGTCCATAGCTAGGGATATGAAGAGACCCAGGGCAAATCCGACTATACGCAGAAATAGAGGGTCAAATGTCTCTATACTTGCTACCCCCCCCCCAGGCTCAAGAGAGCCGTGTTAGTACCGTCTAAAGACGCAAGGCTATTGCCGTGACGGACATCTGTACATAGTTCTTCCCCCCCAGTTACCCCTCTATACCCGATGTATCTGTTACCCACCCCCGGCCACCCGCATAACCAACCGCACAACGCACACACCTCAGAACGTGCACGAATATGGAGTTGCGACCGACATACCATCTACTGAGACACTTAGGAGTACATACAATCAAAACTCACGGAGACATCTGCAGGCACACGCATACTTGAACACTAGGATTCTCAAACCAGGTTATCTCACCACTCGAACAGCTACCCGGCCCCATCAACATAAATGACACTCACGATACTATCTTTGAACACCAAAGGCCTCAACTCCCCACATAAACGGAGATTGGCATTAGAGGAAGCGAAAAAACACAAATCCCACATCGCTTTCTACCAAGAAACCCACTTTCAGTGGGGAAACCGCCCCAAATTCTCCTCCGCTACGTTCCCCCATGACTATCACTCTTGCTATAAAAAAAAGAAACGAGGCGTTTCCATCCTCATCAGCAAAACAGTGGCATTCTCGTTAGTCAAAAAAGTGGGAGATAAACAAGGTAGATTCCTCTTGCTCCAATGTTACCTTAACAATGAACCTTATACCCTCCTGAACTTTTATGGCCCACATACGAACCAAACGGAATTTATGGATAAGATTTTCGCATTAACCAATAGATATAAATTTGGGGAACTCGTTTTGGGGGGCGACACCAACTTTCTTTTAGACTGCTCATTAGATACAACATCAACCTACAAACTCACCTCTGCGTCAGCCCGCAAACAAGATAAAACCACGTCAGCAATATGTACCCATATACTACACAACAACTTTCTAGATCCCTGGAGAATCCTACACCCATTAGAACGGGACTACACCTTTCACTCCCCGGCACACAATACCTACACAAGAATTGACAGATTTCTCCTACCGGCCTCGACAATGCATAAGGTCCTCTCAGCCCAAATAGGCCTGATTACTTGGTCTGACCATGCACCGATCACGATCTCCCTAGAAGAACACTTCCCCTCTACAGGGAAAGGATCATGGCGGTTGAATGACTGCCTCCTAACAGACCCCAAAGTTAATGATCAAATAAAAGCAGACCTAATCTCATACTTCCAAACAAACTTGACCCCCGAAGTGGACATAACCACTGTATGGCAAGCGCACAAAGCGGTCATTAGAGGCCTGCTCATTAGAGCAGGTAGCTTCGCCAAAAAAGAACGGCTTAGGGAATATACGGCTCTAATCTCAGACCTAACAACCCTTACACACAAAAATAAACAGGCCCCAACACAATCCCTTCAGCGCCAAATTCTGTCGCTACAAACCAAACTCCGCGATATAGAACTACGAAAAACGACTTTTATGCTCAGACGTTATACACATAATTTTTTCGTGCAGGGCAACAAAGCAGGGGCGCTCCTAGCAGCGCAAATTAAAACACGCGTTGCACACTCCAGGATAGCCTACTTAAATTCGAACTCCAAACAAAAACTTACCAACCCACAAGATATAGTGGAGGCATTTGCCTCGTACTACAGTACCCTTTATAATCTTAAGGAAGATGCCGGGATCACCCCACCTCAGCCCTCCGCTATTCAGGCCTTTTTGGCCAAAGCACACCTACCCAAACTCACTCCGGCAGACGTTAATGCCCTATCTGCACCGTTCACCATACAAGAAATAGAACAAACTATTGCTCGCCTCCCCAAACACAAAGCACCAGGCCCAGACGGTTATACAAATTTTTATTACCAGTCCTTTGCGCCGATTCTCTCCCAACACATAGCTACACTGTTCAACCAATGTTTCTCTAAGGGATCGCTGCCGCCTGAGATGCTGCAAGCTCATATCTCTACACTCCCGAAGCCGGGTAAAGCGCCCACACAATGCCCTAACTTTCGGCCGATCTCTCTACTCAACGCGGACACTAAACTCTATGCCAAGTTAATAGCGAACAGATTATCCGAAATCCTACCCAAACTAACTCATAATGATCAATCTGGCTTCGTAAAAACTCGACAGGGTTCGGACAACACCAGGAAAATCCTAAACATTCTCTCTCATGCGAATACACACCATACTACGGGTCTCCTCTTGGCACTCGATGCCGAGAAGGCCTTTGATAGGCTCAATTGGGATTACATGCGGCATGTCCTGCAATCATTTGGCTTTTCCCTATCACTCATATCAGGCATAATGGCTCTATACAACAATCCCACAGCACAGGTAGCAAACGCTGGGTTCATATCTTCGCCATTTAACATCACCAATGGAACCAGGCAGGGCTGCCCCCTTTCCCCCCTGTTGTTCGTCCTCTCCCTGGAGCCCCTAGCACACATCATCAGACACCACCCAAATATTAAGGGGATGTCAATAGGCTCCGCCGAATACAAACTCTCCATGTTTGCAGACGATATTCTCCTAACACTTAGTGAAGTACCAACATCCTTACCAACACTAATACAACTACTAAACACATATGGCACACTCGCATACTACAAACTAAACCAATCCAAGACTCAAGCCCTACCTATAGGCCTACCACACTCGGTGATCCGAGACCTCACTCAAACGTACAACTTCGACTGGAGAAAAGATCATATTACCTACTTAGGGGTCAAACTAGCGCCCACGACGAGCGACATGTTCCGCTACAACTACCAACCACTGCTCCCTCTTTGTAAATCGATCTGCCTCCAATGGAAGCCAGTCAAACTATCATGGCTAGGTAGAATAAACACCGTTAAAATGACCCTCCTCCCAAAATTACTCTACGTATTTCGCCTCTTACAGCTGAAGGCTCCACTCACATTCTTTAGGACACTCCAACAAACCCTATCCTCATATGTCTGGGAATCTCGCACACCCAGACTGGCCCGCCGCCTCCTGCAGCAGCGCACTGCGGAAGGGGGTGTAGGCCTGCCAGACTTACACAATTATTATAAAGCGGCTGTCCTCGAAACCGCGGTTAAATTACACACACCCAAAGGTATATACCAATGGGTGGATATGGAAAATACCCAAGCAGGCCCAACACCTCTAACAGATATCCTATGGACCCCCAAACCACTTCGTCCGTCCACTGGGAATCTTTTCCCGACCACATCACTCACCATTTATCAGTGGGACATGTTACGACGCAAACAGAGCGCCACAAACAAGTTTCACGCTCGCACTCCTTTAACAGCCTTGAGGGCAATATCACCCTGGCTCTCGATGAAGTCCTGGGCGAAACTGGGTATCACCTCAATGGACCAAATTTTACAGAACGGCACTATCAGGCCATTCTCAGACCTGCAAAGGGAATTTCAACTGACCAACTCTTCCATCTTTCCCTACATGCAACTCCAAAGTGTGATCCCATCCCACGTAGAACACACACCAGTGGCTGCCAACAGAGGTTCCAAAGAATTGGACCTACTATATGACAGATGCTGGCAAACCCCAACTAAACCCAAAACGCTTGCGTTAAGTTATCACACACTCTTACAATCAATGCCATCACACACCCCTGCTTATGTCAACCAGTGGCTCACAGACAGTGGAACACTGCTAACAGAGGAAGAAATACTTGCCTCACCGCGAGCACTGAAGGGCCTCACTCAATGCTACTCCCACATTGAGGCCCACAAAAAACTGATTTATAGGTGGTATTTAACTCCCCAAAAACTACACACGATATATAGAACCGTCCCGCCACACTGCTGGAGATGTGGCGAAGCGACGGGAACGATGATGCATATATGGTGGACCTGCCCACAGATTAGACCCCTTTGGACAGCGGCACAATCTATCCTAGAGTCCATAGGCATCAACACGCCTCCCTTAGACATGCACACAGGTTTATTCCTCACATTCCCGGGAATGACCCCGAAACACGTCAAATGCATAATAGCGCTAATCAGTCTAGCAGCAAGGAACCTCATAGCGAACAGTTGGAAACAAACCCAATGCCCATCCGCATCCCAACTCCTAACCAAAATACACCAGTTCTATACATACGAGTATATGTCCATTAACACGGCCACACAAAAACAGGCCTTCCAGGCCTCATGGGCATCGTGGACGGACCTTTGGGAGAATCGGTTTGATAACAGCACATACACCCAAAACCAGCACATTACCGCCGTCACCCACTAAGAAAGCACAGGTCAATGCGATACATATGAGTGTACATGTAACTAGATGTGTTGCTCACGCTGTGATCCTATGCTTCCTTTCTTGTCTGAATTTATAATAATGTATAATAAAAAAAAAAAAAAAAAAAATACTGATAGTTAGTATAGGAATGTCTGATGTATTAGATAGCCATCTGTGACAGAGCACACTGTTGTTGGTATTTACGAGCTGCGACTCAAGACTTTTTTGACTATGCGGAAATGTTTATACCCCCTACCCCCTTCCTCCCTTCCTTCTGTACCCCTCCCCACCACCCAGGTTTATGCATATACGACAAAATAAACAAAACTTTAAATCTGAAAAAAAAAAAAAAAAAACGTGTGAGTGTGTTAGTGTTAGTGTGTTAGTGAGTGTGTGTTAGTGTGTTGGTGTTAGTGTGTGTGTTTGTTAGTGTGTTAGTGTTAGTGTGTGTGTTTGTTAGTGAGTTAGTGTTAGTGTGTGTGTTTGTTAGTGTGTGTGTTTGTTAGTGTGTTTGTGAGTGTGTTAGTGTGTGTGTTAGTGTGTGTGTTAGTGTGTGTGTTAGAGTGTTAGTGTGTGTGTTAGTGTTAGAGTGTGTGTTAGTGTTAGAGTGTGTGTGTTAGTGTGTGTGTCTGTTACTGAGTATGTTTGTGTGCGTCTGTCACTGAGTGTGTGTCTGTCAGTAAATGTGTGCGTCTGTTCATGAGAGTGTGTGTCTCTAAAGCACTTACCTTTCTCCAGCGCCGGGCTCCCTTGGCGTTGGGGATCTCTCTGTCCCGATCCGCCTCTCAGCTCCGAATGCACATGCGTAGCAAGAGCCACGCGCGCATTCAAACCGCCAATAGGAAAGCATTACTCAATGCTTTCCTATGGACGTTCAGCGTGTTCTCAATGTGATTTTCACAGTGAGAATCGCAGAAAATCCTCTAGCGGCTGTCAATGAGGCTGGATTAACCCTCAGTGAAACATAGCACCCCGACGTGGGTGATGCACCCTGGTAGGTCTTTGGGCTATTTAGCCCTCGTTTATGCCGGTTTTCCTTCCCGTCGAGCAGGAGCTCGTGTCCCCTGCTTCTGCTCCGTTCGGCGGTCAGGCTCCGCCCCCCTTTAATCCTTAAGTAAATGATCATTAACATATCCTTTACCTAGTATGGTTTCCAAATCATAGGGGATCCAAAAAAGAGAAGGAGTAGGTCTATCTAATTTATATATTCAGTTATATAAGGTCTCCAAAGAACATAAAACAAATCTGGACAGGAAGGGCCAAATTAAAGTAGCAGAGATTAAACAAGCTATAAAAAACAAAATAAAAAAAAATATAGATAAAAAAAATGTTTAAGTTAAATTCTATTACAAACAAAACAGAGCTGATAAAATATTATCGAATCAACTTAAGAAAAAATGTGCAGATAACCGAATAGAGAAAATAATATATGAAGGTAAAACATGCAGTTCGCCAAAAGATATAGGCGAAGCGTTCAGTCAGTTCTATAAGGTTCTATATAATTTACCATTGGAGATGAATTAATAGACACAATTTTAGAAGACCTAAATATAACAAAAATAACTCCAGTGCAATTAGAAACATTAAACAAAAAAATTACAAAAGATGAAGTAGCTGGAGCTATAGATAAATTGGCTAGTTATAAAACCCCTGGCCCAGACCGGTTTGGAAACCAGTTTTATAAATTTATGAACAATATAATTTTGGTCCCTCTGACTAGAGTCTTTAATTATGCTACAACCAAAGGTTGATTCCCACAGGAGATGTTGCAGGCAAATATACCCAACTGATGTAAAAAATTACAGGCCTATCTCCCTTATAAATGTAGATATTAAGTTGTTTGCCTCTATTATTTCTAAAAAATTAAAGCATGTATTACCAAGAATTATAAACCCAGATCAGATTGGATTTGTCCCTGAGAGGATTGTGGGAAATAATGTGAGAAGATTAATAGATACAATTGACTCGTCCAATAAAAATAAGAGTCCCCTGCTGATCCTGTCGTTAGATGCTGAAAAAGCCTTCGACAGGGTCAGCTGGGGATTTATGAATAAAACTTTGAGGGCCTTTAATATATCAGGCTGGATACTAAACGCTATTATGTCTATGTATAAGGAACCATCAGCAAGGATAATTGGTCAAAATATATGTTCTACCTGGTTTGGACTGGCAAATGGAACCAGGCAGGGTTGCCCCCTGTCCCCAATCCTTAATATCATGTCTGTAGAAATGTTAGCGTCTAGGATAAGACAAAATAATTTAATAAGGGGATATTCCACCTCCCATGGAGAACTAAAAATTTCCTTATATGCAGACGACATTCTTTTGTATATTACTAGCCCAAAAAAATCTCTCCCGCAAGTAATTACAGAGATTGAACATTACAGTAGGGTTTCTAATTATAAACTGAATACGGTATGTCTAAATCCGTAGCCCTGTACAATAACATGGAAATTGAAACGTTTCAAAAAGATTATAATTTTCTCCATCCGGAAGAATTCGTGCATTTGGGGATCAAAATTTGCAAAAATTTAGAAATAATGGAGATTAACTTTGTACATCTATTGAAATCCACTAATAAAAACTTAAAAGATTGGCGCCAGCTGGAAATATCTTGGTGGGGCAGAATCAATACCTTAAAATCTTACATACTTCCTAAATGGACATACCTATTCAGGATGTTACCATTGGCAATCCCTATTTCATGGATAAAAATGATTAAATCGTCTCTCTCTAACTTTGTATGGAGAGGTAAAAAGCCTAGGATTAAAGCTAGTACAATGAATAGTAATATAAAATCAGGAGGTCTAGGTTACCCGAACATAGAAAAATACTATGAAGCTGGAATTCTATCCCATGTTGCCATGTTACAAAAGAACAAATATGACACAGAGGGATGGTATTGGTTAGAATCAGATATGTGTAAAATCAAAGACTTATCTAGAGTAATATGGGACAGCAAAGATCTGGATTATTCAGTTTTGTTTGTTTTAAAACAAATCTTACCTATATGGGGAAAATTAAAAAAGAAATTAGATCTTAATGACAAGATTTTGGACTTTCAAAGCATAGAAACCTTGGAAGCAGATATGCCAAATATCTCTCTAAAAAACTGGAA
Source organism: Pelobates fuscus (assembly GCF_036172605.1). Taxonomy (NCBI): domain Eukaryota; kingdom Metazoa; phylum Chordata; class Amphibia; order Anura; family Pelobatidae; genus Pelobates; species Pelobates fuscus. Next base: position 190,229,248 of record NC_086319.1, on the reverse strand, counting down.
GGAAGAAAATATTAACAACATAGGAGACTTATTTATGAATAACAATAAGATGAAAACTTTCAACTTGTTATCGAGGGAATTTCATCTGCCTAATCGGGAGCTCTTTTCCTATTTAAGAGTACAAAGTTATCTAGCGAAAAAAATAATTCTTAATAGAGGAGTCATATATAATTCCTTAAAATTAATATTCAATAGTAAAGAAAACAAAAAAAATGTTTTCTAAATGTGTGAAATTATTAGACTCTAGAAATTCAGACTATCACTCTGCTATTAAGAGCTGGGAAAAAGTTTTAGATATAACTATAGACAAGGAGGAATGGTTCACCGCATTGGTTAAGACAAATAAGTACGTTCATTGCCTTTCCCTAATTGAAACACATTATAAAGTAATTAATAAATGGTATATGGTTCCATCCAAATTAACAAGAATTTCACCTCGCAATGATGATAAATGTTGGAGATGCGGAGAGAGCAGGGGAGATTATTTACACATATGGTGGAAATGCGAAAGAGTGGTACCTTTGTGGCTTATGGCTTTATCTATACTAATGAGAATGGGTAATATTAAAATAGAATTTAGACCTGAAGCCATGTTGCTTCACTTAAATTGGCTTAATAGGAAAAAGTTGGAACAAGTGCTGATTACACATTGCCTTGTAGCTGTTAAAATTATAATAGCTAGAAACTGGAAGAAAACACAGGTTTTCTCCATGATACATCTTATCCAGCAGATCAAATTCCAGATCCAAATGGAAATGGGGGTCAATAAAATCTGAAATTATCATTGAGAGATTAAAACATGGCTAAACTGGTTAGAAATATTAGAACAAATAGAAAAGGAATTACTATTTGGAACACACCCAAGTGAAATTGAAAAAAAAATAGGTATAAATATAGATTTGATGATATATTTCCCCGCGACTGATGGATAGAAATGGAATATTAAGACAGAAAGAAAGGAAGTGAAAATGGAAAGAAGAAAGAAATGAGAAAAAGAGAAGAAAGTAATAAGAAAAAAAACAAAAGGAAGAGAAAAGGATAGAATGCAGAGGGGGAAAACTACTTACTGTACTTAACTGTTTAATGTATGTTGGTTCGAATGTGTATAGTTATGGAAGGGTTTTTTGTGTTTATGTTGTCTTTCTTTGTCTCATGAATTTATATTTATATTGATATATATATATTTTTTTCTCCACTTCCCTCTCGCTATCTAAACAGTGGCGTCGCTGTTACAGTGTGTGACAGCCCGAGGGAATGCAGGAGAGAGAAGCTGGAACCGTGCTGGGGGCTGTCTGTGGCCAGAGGAAGCACTGACAGGCTCCCCGGCACAGGCCCCACCCCCAAGCGAAGCCCTGCCTCCCATGCATACCCCCCACCCCCACCGTTAAGAAGCAGCCCTTGCTGCTGCTGCTGCAAAGGTCAGAAGATGGCTGACCCCCAGCAACAGGTAGGTTTGATGTGCTCAGGTGTGTGTGTGTGTGTGTGTCTCTGCTAGTGAGGAAGCTTGTGTGTGTGTGTGTGTGTGTGTGTGTGTTTGTATGGACTCAGCAGTCTGTGTGTGTGTGTGTCTGGTGTGTATGGACTCAGCAGTCTTTGTGTGTGTGTGTGTGTGTGTGTGTGTGTCTCTGCTAGTGAGGAAGCTTGTGTGTGTGTGGTGTGTATGGACTCAGCAGTCTGTGTGTATGGACTCAGCAGTCTGTGTGTGTGTGTGGTGTGTATGGACTCAGCAGTCTATGTGTGGTGTGTATGGACTCAGCAGTCTGTGTGTGTGTGTGTGTGTGTGTGTGTGTGTTTGTATGGACTCAGCAGTCTGTGTGTGTATGGACTCAGCAGTCTGTGTGTGTGTGTGGTGTGTATGGACTCAGCAGTTTATGTGGGGTGTGTATGGACTCAGCAGTCTGTGTGGGTGTGTGGTGTGTATGGACTCAGCAGTCTGTGTGTGGTGTGTATGGACTCAGCAGTCTGTGTGTGTGTGTCTGGTGTGTATGGACTCAGCAGTCTGTGTGTGGTGTGTATGGACTCAGCAGTCTGTGTGTGTGTGTGTCTGGTGTGTATGGACTCAGCAGTCTGTGTGTGTGTGTGTGTCTCTGCTAGTGAGGAAGCTTGTGTGTGTGTGGTGTGTATGGACTCAGCAGTCTGTGTGTGTGTGTGGTGTGTATGGACTCAGCAGTCTGTGTGTGGTGTGTATGGACTCAGCAGTCTCTGTGTGTGTGTGTGTCTGGTGTGTATGGACTCAGCAGTCTGTGTGTGTGTGTGTGTGTGTGTGTCTCTGCTAGTGAGGAAGCTTGTGTGTGTGTGTGTGTGTGTGGTGTGTATGGACTCAGCAGTCTGTGTGTGTGTGTGGTGTGTATGGACTCAGCAGTCTGTGTGTGTGTGTGTGTGTGTGTGGTGTGTATGGACTCCGCAGTCTGTGTGTGTGTGTGTATGGACTCAGCAGTCTATGTGTGTGTGTATGGACTCAGCAGCAGGGCCGCCATCAGGGCATGACAACCATGTGCCCCCCCTAAAAATGAATCCTAGAGACGCCACTGTATCTAAACTGTCAATTAAGTAAATAGCAATAGCCGTATATATACTGTAATATTGTAATAATGATAAATGGTTGAGGGCTATACCTGTATGTTAAAGTAATCATAGAAATACTTATGAAATTAATGAATTATTAACTATAACATTATATTCTCAAATTTATTGAGTGCGGTATCATTTATTGTTTTATACCTGTTGACTAGGAATATGTTATATAGAATGAATAAGAAACAGGAGGGGTGGGAAGGAGGAGAGAATAGAGGGGAACAGATATAATATTCATGATGACAATTATATCAAACCCTTAAACAAAGAAGCACTATAAACTTTTTTTAGGCTGGTATTGTCTGAAAAAAAAATATCCTTTTACCCTTATGTATGTAAAAATTTCTTTGCATTCCATTTTATATTCCATCTTTAACCCCTTCACGACCGCCGTTATTACCGCGTTATTACCGCATAACGGTAATATTTACTTACCTGATCGCCGTTCCCCCGGCGGCGATCGGTGATGCTCCCGGTGTGGAGGGACTGCATGACAGCCTAGTCAGTCCCCCCTCAGTGAATTAGGCCCCCGCGGCCATGTGATAGAGCAGTCACATGGCCGCAATAGGTGTCCAAGTATCTGCCTGCAGGGGGATTGCCTGTGCTGACAAGCAGTCTCCCTGCATGTGTAAAATAAAAAAAATTGTTAATAAATAAAAAATATAATTAGATTTAGATTTGAGTGTATATATATATATATATATATATATATATATATATATATATGTGATATATAGACATATATCTATATAATGAAAAAAAAAAACGCTATTGTGCAAATTCATGCAAAAATAGTGCAGAGGTGGAGCGCTTTAAGAGATAAACCACTTACTCCTGCAAATTCCAGGAGGCAATATGGATGATGTTAAGGTCCATATGAATGTTCTTAGAAGTTGAGAAACCTCTAATAGGAAACAAAAAATGGGAGAAAACAGGGAAGCAATGCTGGCCCTGGTGAAGAAATCCTTGGTAAAATATGTAATAAGGTGTAAATCACGAGTCACTTCTCACCTTGTTGGGAGCCTATAACTGGGCTCCAAGTGTATAGGTATACTGTCAATTATAGGGTGGCAGTTCCCTTCTTGTAGCAGCATAAGTCACTAGTCCACTTGGTAAAAGAAATTAACATTTATTGTAAATTAAACATAAGAACAATAAAATCAATTCATTCGATATACTCAAGTGCCAGTGTTGTTGTCCGAGACGCGTTTCGCCGATGTGTTTCGGCTTTCTCAGTCGGTATACATAATGCTGCTAAGTGAGAGTTTAAATATCCCTAACTGGAAGCCCATTGGAGGATGGCGTCCGTGATACATCCAATCACGGCGTTCTTCCTAATGGGAGTTTGACAGACTCAGCTGTCAGTGATTTCTTCCGATAGTACGACGTCATCACGCACGACGTCCCGTGCGGGTGACGTCATACGCGGAAGTAAAGTGTGTCCGTGTGTTCAACCCACATTGGTTGAAATGAAGTGATGCTGTATTGTTTCCAAGTGTCCCTTTCAGCTTCATGTAGTTGAGCAGGCATTCCATTTCGGCCATCTTGCCTGTTGGAAAATGTGCCCTCTTCTTCACACACATTTCTTGTTCGTGAAAAGTCCACAAAAAGCATCCGATATCACAGAATGTTCATTGGTCAAAAAGTCAATTAGGATGTAAGTGGAGATATAAAATGGAAAATAGGAAATACAGTATCAGATGAAATTATACTCAAAACTCTGGATACAAAAAATTTACTTATAACCCTGAATACAATATGTATGAAAAGTGCAAACCACATGGTTGTCATGGTGACTATATATGAAAAATGCAAATACACACAAAGAAGGGCAATATTTAAAATTACAAATATAAAAATTGGAATGACTATTATGTAAAAAATGATAAATATAAATATATCCTAAAATATTGAATTTCATAAAAAGTGACAAATTTCAAAATCATCATTCAATCCATGTGGTTGCATTGTGTTCAAGTTAAAAATCCACTTCATTTCGGATTGACCTATAATCTTCATTAAATCCCCCCCCCTCCAATTAACGGAAATTCTCTGAATCCCCATAAAATCCATTAGATGAGGGTCACAATTGTGTTTTTCTTTAAAATGTAGGGAAACGCTGTGCTTGTCGAAACCATTTCTTATATTCCTTATATGTTCCTGGATGCGTGTATTTAGAGTCCTGATTGTTCTTCCTATGTATGTTAGTTTGCATGGGCATGTGATTTTATATATAACCCTTGTGGAGTGGCAGGTTATTAGTTCTTTAATTTTGAATCTTTTGCCATCTTCTGTGGGATGGGCAAACTCTTTAATTATCCGTTTGGAGCTTTTTGTCCTTTTACAAGCTCCACAGGACCCACATCCATAGAATCCATTGGCCTCATTAAAAAAGGATGATTTCTCAGTAGTGTTTTTAGATGGTAAGTGGTTGCGTACTAAACTACTGTTTAGGTTATTAGCCCCCCTATAGGTGATCATAGGCCTATCGGGCAGCAGGGAGTGAAGAACAGGATCATTTCTCAATATCTGCCAATATTTCTTTATGATCTTTTGAAGTTGTGTGTTATTACAATTGTAATCACAAATAAAGTTAAAATTTTGGTGTTGCGTGTCGGTCTTATTCTTATATGTGAGTAGATCGTCTCTATCCCTCAATGTCACCTCCTCATAGGCCCGTGATAACAATTTCTCATCGTAACCCTTTTCTTTGAAGTCATTAATGATTTTAACAGATTGTTCCTGAAACTTGATATCTTCCGTGCAGTTACGTTTTATCCGTAATAATTGTGCCTTGGGGGCGTTCAGCAGCCAAGGGGAGAAGTGGCAACTCTTCTCCCCTATAAAGCTGTTGACGTCCACCTTTTTGAAGAAAGTGCAGGATTTTAAAGTGCCCTCTTCCACGTATATATTCAAGTCCAAAAATTCGACCGACGTCTTACTGTAATGGCTAGTTAGTACTATGCCTCGATCATTATTATTAAGGTGGGTTAAAAATGCATTCAGAGACAATTCATCACCCTTCCAAATGAAAAATATATCGTCTATGTAACGGCGATAGGTAACGAGGTTTGCGTCCCAACCATGGTTGTCATAAATAAACTCTTGTTCCCAATGGGACATAAACAAGTTTGCATAGCTGGGCGCAAACCTCGTACCCATCGCCGTTCCACATATTTGGAGATAAAACTGATTACTGAACCAAAAATAATTATTCGTTAGGATCCACTTGATCCCATCAACAATAAAATTAATCTGGTTATTGGAAAATTTGTTAGAGTGTTCCAAAAAATGCTTAGTAGCTCTGCATCCTTGTGAGTGGGAAATAATAGTGTACAATGAGCTTACATCAGATGTCACAAGATAATAATCTGTCTTCCAGGTAATTTGTTTAATAATTTGTAGAATATTGATGGTATCCTTTAGGTAGCTGGGGCAAGTGTTTACTATGGGCTGCAAGCATTTGTCAATGTATTGTGATAACCTACTTGAAATGGATCCTATCCCCGAGACTATGGGTCTACCTGGTGGTTGATCCCTGCTCTTATGGATCTTGGGGAGATAATAGAAGACCGTAATTATGGGATGTTGTACATTTAAAAATTTATATTCCCTTGAATTCAGAACTTCATTTGTTTTGCCCTTCTCGATCAATTCACCATAAGTCTTTTTAATCTCATTGGTGGGGTCTTTTCCTAGCACTTGATAAGTCTGTTCATCATTCAACAGTCTCAAAATTTCCTTATTATAGTCTTCTACATCTAGGATGAGTATCCCCCCCCCCCTTGTCTGCTGGCTTAATGACAATTGTTTGATCCTCTTTTAGTTGTTTAAGAGCTTGTCTCTCTTTTAGGTTCAGATTATGTTCACTGGGCCTTGGTCTCTTTATTTTATTTACATCTTTCATTACCATTTGCTCGAAGGTTGTCATCTCACTTGAGATGCAACACCTTGGGAAAAAGGTGGACTTATCTTTTAAATCTGTATGTATGGTTGTAGTGACCAATGAAATATTTTGATTGGCACCAATGGGGTTCTTTAGAAAAAATTTCTTTAGGCAGAGTTTCCTCTTAAATCTATTCAAATCTAGATATAAACTAAATTTATCAATCGTCTTTGTGGGGGCAAATTTAAGTCCTTTTGTCAATAATCCTACTTCTGGTTTTGTTAATTCTCGTTTAGAGAGGTTGAAGATTCCGTTCTTTTTTGGGGTATTTCCCTCCTTCCCTTTTTGTACCCGTATGCCTCCTCTACTTCCCCTTCCTCTAGGCTTCGTCTCCGTTTCCCTGGTGAGGCTTGGTATACGGGGGTTTCTTTGTAACGACCCCTTGTGTGTCTGTGCCAAAAATCCTCATCATTTTGAGGGATACTTAACGGTTGGAATCTATTGTGATTGGAATGGATAGTCTCCTTGTTCATATTAGTATATGATCTCTTATCTTTGGGAAGAACAATCAGGACTCTAAATACACGCATCCAGGAACATATAAGGAATATAAGAAATGGTTTCGACAAGCACAGCGTTTCCCTACATTTTAAAGAAAAACACAATTGTAACCCTCATCTAATGGATTTTATGGGGATTCAGAGAATTTCCGTTAATTGGAGGGGGGGGGGGGATTTAATGACGATTATAGGTCAATCCGAAATGAAGTGGATTTTTAACTTGAACACAATGCAACCACATGGATTGAATGATGATTTTGAAATTTGTCACTTTTTATGAAATTCAATATTTTAGGATATATTTATATTTATCATTTTTTACATAATAGTCATTCCAATTTTTATATTTGTAATTTTAAATATTGCCCTTCTTTGTGTGTATTTGCATTTTTCATATATAGTCACCATGACAACCATGTGGTTTGCACTTTTCATACATATTGTATTCAGGGTTATAAGTACATTTTTTGTACCCAGAGTTTTGAGTATAATTTCATCTGATACTGTATTTCCTATTTTCCATTTTATATCTCCACTTACATCCTAATTGACTTTTTGACCAATGAACATTCTGTGATATCGGATGCTTTTTGTGGACTTTTCACGAACAAGAAATGTGTGTGAAGAAGAGGGCACATTTTCCAACAGGCAAGATGGCCGAAATGGAATGCCTGCTGAACTACATGAAGCTGAAAGGGACACTTGGAAACAATACAGCATCACTTCATTTCAACCAATGTGGGTTGAACACACGGACACACTTTACTTCCGCGTATGACGTCACCCGCACGGGACGTCGTGCGTGATGACGTCGTACTATCGGAAGAAATCACTGACAGCTGAGTCTGTCAAACTCCCATTAGGAAGAACGCCGTGATTGGATGTATCACGGACGCCATCCTCCAATGGGCTTCCAGTTAGGGATATTTAAACTCTCACTTAGCAGCATTATGTATACCGACTGAGAAAGCCGAAACACATCGGCGAAACGCGTCTCGGACAACAACACTGGCACTTGAGTATATCGAATGAATTGATTTTATTGTTCTTATGTTTAATTTACAATAAATGTTAATTTCTTTTACCAAGTGGACTAGTGACTTATGCTGCTACAAGAAGGGAACTGCCACCCTATAATTGACAGTATACCTATACACTTGGAGCCCAGTTATAGGCTCCCAACAAGGTGAGAAGTGACTCGTGATTTACACCTTATTACATATTTTACCAAGGATTTCTTCACCAGGGCCAGCATTGCTTCCCTGTTTTCTCCCATTTTTTGTCTCCTATTAGAGGTTTCTCAACTTCTAAGAACATTCATATGGACCTTAACATCATCCATATTGCCTCCTGGAATTTGAAGGAGTAAGTGGTTTATCTCTTAAAGCGCTCCACCTCTGCACTATTTTTGCATGAATTTGCACAATAGCGTTTTTTTTTCACAATTGAATGTTAGTAGGTTGTAGAGTTCCTACTTTTGGTGTGTCAGCTGCTATCACTATATTGTACATTTATCACGATATTGTACATTGTACTAATTTATTTGAAGCGCCTCTATCACAGAATTTATCCATTTGTATTTTATATATCTATATAATGTCTATATATCTTACATATATAATGTCATACTAAGTGTATTTTTATATTAATATATACATATATTAATATAAAAATACAGTTAGAATAAAATTGCATATATCATTTTTTTATTTTTTCTAAATTCTTAATTTTTTTTAAATTTATTTCTATTTACTTATTATTTGTCTCTTATAATATATATAATATATATGTGTGTGTAATTTAATTATAAGTGTATTTTTATATTAATATATGTATATATTAATATAAAAATACACTTATAATTAAATGACACACACACACACACACACACATATATATATATATTATAAGAGACAAATAATAAGTAAATAAAAATAAATTAAAAAATTTAAGAATTTAGAAAAAAAATTATATATATGCAATTTTATTCCAACTGTATTTTGATATTAATATATATATATATTTATATCAAAACACACTTAGAATTAAATTATATATCTATATATATATATATATATATATATATATATATATATAAATCATATATCCATATACAAAATTACATAATTTTATAAATATACACGTAGACTTCAAATATGTAAATATGTATATATATATATATATATATATATATATATATATAAATTCTACGTGCATATTTATGTAATATTTTTACATAATTAGGTAATTTTATTGATTGCAATTTGAGGGACCTGCCTGACAACCCAGGCTGAAAGTCCAGAGAATTTAATTTGCTAGCACTGTATTTAACCCTGTAACTTTCTATGACACCCTAAAACCTGTACACAGGGGGTACTGTTTTACTCTGGAGGCTTAGCTGAACACAAATATTAGTGTTTTAGGCGGATCCTGAATGCTGAGAAGACTAGATGTGCTTGGCTGGAGCTCCCACAACTGGCAACAGATTTTGGGGCAAAAAAACCCAACTATACGCATTTTCCAAATGGCAAACTGCAATAATCGTGACCGGGGCACCCTGCAACACGCGGTGATACCCCACATAAGCTACCCGGAATCTGAGTAGCCTAGTCGGAGGCTTGCGGCCTAAGCCTGAACGAACTGAGTGAGACGGCCGCTCACCTGGTTCCTTACCTGCAGCAGAGACAGTCAACCAGCACCTCCCTCCCCCCCTTTTGGACCGGTGGGGGTTATCCCGGTCCCTGCTGATCGGCTCCAAGCATCCAGTTGATCCCACACAACAGCCTCCACTGGGGAACAGGCCACGAAGCTCCCCTCAAAATGGCGGACGGGCCTCCTAATCTTGAGCACCGGGAGCAGCATGAAGTGCCAGCTGGATGCTCAGCACTTGACCAAATGCTACCGCGACTAGATGCAATCTTCGCCCATTTCTGGGCGCAACTGGAGGGCCGAAGCCTGGCAGCAACACAAGGCCAGGAATACGGATGGAAGAGGGGCGGAGAAGGGGTCCATGAACCACCCTCAGGCACAAAACCCTACCAAACTGTCAAGAATCCAGCGCTGAGCCCACCTGGGCTGAGGGCCACCAGGGTTATTCCCCCTATGCATCACCTACGGATGCAGAAGATCCGACGCCGCAGGCGACGAACATTCCAGCAACCATGCCGCATCCTGCCAAGGAAGGACTTGGACTCAGCCGTAAGTACCCGAGTCCACGGGTTACCGATGCAGGCTCTCCCCACAGCCCAGGGCTGGAGGGTTGCCACATTTCACTCCTTCCATGAACTGTCTTCCAGCGACAACAGCGAGTTCCCGAGCCTGGGAGTTGGCTGAAACAGAACAATGCCCCCTAGACCCCAGGACGTGACTCACCTGGTGCGAACATGGCTCTCAGTGCACACTCAATATGCCCTAGTTTAAGTTTAAATCCTGCTCCTGTATTTCATGCTCTAATGTTTTATGCATTAATGTAATCCCCAGAGAAGGCCTACCTTGGGCTCTTGTAATATGTAGCTGCCGATCCTATATCGAGCCAGATATAAACCCCCCTGGCTACCACACTTATTTGTTCACCCTGAGTATCCGAAGCAGGCCTCCCCAGTTTGCCCACCACCAAAAATGTGTGGAGCCACAGCAGTTTGCTTATTTAGCTACCCTAACTAACAATGTCTGTTCATCCTACTTAAGCTTGAACCAGCATGTTCTACTAATCTGTTATTTAAGAAAAAAATTGTGCAAGTACTTAAGAATACCCCACTGTTAAAGATGTTTAGCCAAAGCATGGGGAATGTTGTTGGGGCACCTCACGCCTGTATGTCAATTTTGAAATGCACTGCAAAAAAAAAAAAAATATTAGTGTTTTAAACAGTAAAACATATCACAATGATGATATTGTCAGTGAAAGAGACTTTTTTGCATTTTTCACACACAAACAGCACTTTCACTGATGATATAATTGTTGTGATACGTTTTACTGTTTAATATTTGTGTTCAGCGAAGTCTCCAGAGTATAACAGTAACCCCCCATGTACACTTTTTGTTTGTGTTTTTGAAAGTTACAGGGTCAAATATAAGGGTCATATTTTTTCACATTGAAAATTGACAGGTTAGTTAGGTTGCCTTTGAGATTATATGGTAGCCCGGGAATGAGAATTACTCCCATGATGGCATACTATTTGCAAAAGAAGACAACCCAAGGTATTGCAAATGCCCAGTCTTTTTTAGTAGCCACTTAGTCACAAACACATTTCATAATTGTTTTTTGCATTTTTAACACAAAAACAAATATAAATGCTAACTTTGGCCAGTGTTTGTGAGTAAGTGGCTACTAAAAAAGACTGGACATAACGCATATTGAATACCCTGGGTTGTCTACTTTAAAAAAAACATGTACATGGGAAGTGTGATTCAGAAATTTATGACAGATAACAGTGTTACAATGTCACTATTGATAGATTTTAAAAATATATATTTTGAAACAGCAATTTTTTCCTACTTGTACTTATAGCCCTATAACTTGAAAAAAAAAAAAGCAAAAAAGCTTTGGTGTGTCCCCAATACCCTGCAATGTGATGCCAGCCTGTGACATGCCCCTGACTGATACACAAGTTAACCTGACAGTAAAAAATCGATTGGACCAGGGTCAACCAGCTATCTGAGCAATGCAGAGGTACCATGCGGAAGAGATGGACCCATTTTGGGTAAATATATGCTTTTATTATATTGATTCTTCCCCATCATGATACTTGTATATTTCAGCAAAGTTAGTCAATTTTGTTCCATCATTCTAGTTGGCTCACTGGTAATTTCTATTCCCAAGCAATCAAGAAAATTTTTAGTACAAAGACACATTTTTCAGATAGTTTTTTTCTTTTACTATTTGTGGTAAATTAAATGGAAGTGCAGTAGATTAACTTAAATAAATTTTATATCCTGAATGTAATGAAAACTCGCTTATAGAATCCATCAACTCCTCCATGGATATCAGAGTGTCACTCAACGTGAGAATCACGTCGTCTGCGTACATTGTAAGTTTTATTGATTCTCCTAAAACGTCTACTCCTTTAATGGTGGAACCATTCAGAGGAAAAGCCACTCCCTACCACTCTAGCAGTCAGTGGCGGATCCAGGGGGGGGCAACGGGGCAATTCCCCCCCCCACCCCGAGAAAATTGACGGTCTCCCTCTCCCCTGCCAGCACATGCAGGTGCCAGCCCTGCAATGTGCCTGTGGACCGGGGAGGGAGATCAGAGATCTCCCTCCCCAGTCCGCAGGCACTATGCTGGCAGCCGGCAGGGGAGGGAGAGGGAGGAGAGAGGACCCGGGAGCTCTGCCTGCAGCTCCTCCGGGTCCTCATCTCGCGAGCTTGGAGCGTTGCCGCGGTAACCACGGCACAGTGGCGGATCCAGAGCCTGATCTCGGGAGGGGCACTTGTAGATTATTTAAAGAAATAATCCAGACACAATAACCACTACAGGTACTTAGTTAAATGGTTCCCCCTCATTATTTTTAGGGTGAGGGGAGTAGGTAGGGGTTCATTTTTTGGGGGGAGGGGGAGGGACTAGGGGTTTAGGGACCCCTAGTCACCCGGGGGAGGAGGGGTTCTTTTTTTTATTTAGGGCCCCCACCCACCACTCAGGGGTGGGGGCCAGGGGGGAGGACATTAGGTCCCCCCCTATTAGTATTTAGGGCCCCCACCCACCGCTCAGGGGTGGAGGCCTGGGGCGAGGCCATTAGGTCCCCCCCCATTATTTTACTTTAGGGCCCCTACCCGCCGCTCATGGGTGGGGGCCGGGGGGAGGACAATAGGTCCCTTCCTTATTTAACTTTAGGGCCCCCACCCGCCGTTCAGGGCTGGAGGCCGGGGGGGGGGGGCAATAGGTCCCCCCTTCAGGTTAGGAGGCGGAAGGGGGACGTTTTTTTTTTTTTTTTTACAGTGAGCAGCCACAGGCTGCTCACTGTTTAATAGACATGCCCGTACTTGCAGTATAGCGAGTAGGGGCATAATTTACTAATACTAAGTAATCTTTACTTAGTATTAGTAAATTTGTCTGAAAGATCAATTCAGGTCTTTCAGCCTTTTAGTAGATTACACTGATTACATTTTATATGAATGTATGTTACTTGATTGTTGTAAGTGTTGCAAATGCTTACAGCTGAATCCTGGCTATGTTTGTATACTTTTTATTTAAAATTGTATACAGTGTAACATTCTTCTTCTTCCACTGGGTAAGTATATTAGTACTTAGGCAATACTGTACTTCGGCACTTCGAAACATTGTAAATGCAGTAATTTCTGAACTTTGGGACCTCGGCACTTTGGCTATTCGGACATTCGGAAGTACCCGAATGTCTGAATTGCCCGAAATTCGGCCAAATTCATATTCAGCCTGAAACAAATTGCACATGTCTAACACAGACACTAGGGGACACTGTAAGACCTGGGGACACTTGGGGACACTCAGAGACACTAGGGGACACTGTGAGACATGGGGACGCTGAGACACATGGGATGCTGTGAGACATAGGGACATTGGGAGACACTGAGACATTGGGACACGTAGACACTAGGGACACAGTGACCCCATGTCTCCCAGTGTCCCTAGTATATCAGTGTCCCCATGTCTCCCAGTGTCCTCAGTGTCCCCATGTCTCCCAGTGTCCCCAAGTCTCCCAGTGTCTGTGTCCCCATGTCTCTCAATGTGCCTAGTTGTCGCGTCTAAACATTTGTTATGAAGGAACACAACTGCAGATTTCTTATAGTTTGAATATTTATTATAAAAAGTAAAAGGTATTGACTTTAATTCCAATTTACAGGTACTGTAGCTTTAAGTAATAAACGATAACTGAAGTCCACAATTATAGGCACTGTAGCTTTAAGTAGTAAACGATAACTGAAGTCCACAATTATAGGCACTGTAGCTTTAAGTAGAAAACGATAACTGAATCAGATAGAGTCCTTTAGAAGTAGTAATTAATTAGGTGATAAGAAGTTACATTAGCTGTTCCATAGACTTTAACTGAAGTAAGATAGATGCAGCTAACTGAGACAAAGTATGAGTTGAAGTTAGCTGTAACGGGTTTGTTTTAACGAAGGACTTTGGAGACAGGAAATAACAGCTTTGAGATGCAACGCTTATCACAGAGGTTTTACTTAGCTTCCGGCACATAGAACACTGGTTCCAGAGATCTCCTCAGAGGCGGTTTATCCTGAATGGTGAGAGTTCAGCTTTAGTCGTGGATGAGGAAAGGTGAAGGGAACTTGAAGTCTTCCAGTCCGGTCCGGTAACAGAGGGCTTTCACAACGATGTTGCAGCCGGTTCGTGAGTACGGAACGTAGTTCAATAATCCAGCCTCGATCAGCTGGTGCGGTCAGATTAAATAGGAAGACCGTGTCATAAAGAGGTGTGGCTAAGCTCCGTGGAACCAGGAAGTAAGAGGATATCATAATTAAGGCATGACACTAGTGTCCCCATGTCTCTCAGTGTCCCCATGTCTCCCAGTGTCCCCATGTCTCCCAGCCAGTGTCCCCATGTCTCCCAGTGTCTGTGTCCCCATGTCTCTCAGTGTGCCTAGTGTCCCCATGTCTCTCAGTGTCCCCATGTCTCCCAGTGTCTCAAAGTGTCTGTCTCCCAACTAGTGTCCCTCAGTGTCCCCATTTCTCCCAGTGTCCCCAAATGTCTGTGTCCCCATTTCTCCCAGTGACCCCATGTCTCCCAGCCATTGTCCTCAGTGTCCCCATGTCTCCCAGTGTCCCTAAGTCTCCCAGTGTCTGTGTCCCCATGTCTTTCAGTGTGCCCAGTGTCCCCATGTCTCACAGTGTCCACAAGTGTCCTCATGTCTCCAAGTGTCTGCCTCCCAATCAGTGTCCCTAGTGTCCCCATTTCTCCCAGTGTCCCCAAATGTCTGTGTCCCCATTTCTCCCAGTGTCTCCATGTCTCCCAGTGTCAACATGTCTGTATCCACAAGTGCCCCCATGTCTGTATCCACAAGTGCCCCCATGTCTCCCAGTGTCCCCCAAGTGTCTCAGTGTCCCCGGGTCTCTGTGTCCCCATGTCTCACTGTGTCTCCTAGTATCCTAGTGACATGGGGACACACTGAGACATAGAGACACTGGGAGAAATGGGGACACAGACACTGGGAGACTAGGGGACTGGGCGACATGGGGACACTGACACTGTGATACATAGGGACACTGAGACACTGGGTGACTTGCGAGACTGAGACACTGGGAGACACTGGGAGCAATCCATCTATACAGCAGAATCAAACTGTGAGTAGTTTGTTTGTGATTTTACAGAATGTTATCTTATGTCACTCCTTGTGATTTACATCATGTGATGTCATGCATACATAATTAATTATGCAACTTATTTGAGGCTGGTATTTTTTTCCAAGAAAGGTGGCAACCCTAACTACTCTTCACATACTCTTGCTTAAAGGAACACTATAGGGTCAGGAACACAATCATGAATATTGCCCCCCTGAATATAATAAAATCTTACTTGTATTCAAGTCTGCAGCTGATGGCTCTGCCTCTGACCTGACTCTGTCTGCTGACATCATCAGAAGTGGTGGTCTGAACAAATTACAATACTTCCCCATAGGATTGGCTGAGACTGTCAACTAGGCAGATCAGGTGCAGAGCCAGCACAAGTCAAACACAGCCCTAGCCAATCGGCATCTCCTCATAACGATAAATTGAATCAATGCATCTCTATGAGGAAAGTTCAGTGTCTGCATGCAGAGGGTGGAGACACTGAATGGCAGTACTGCCCCAAGAAGCACCTCTAGCATCCATCTAAGGAGTGGCCAGTGGAGTTATTTTCTCTGAAAATACAGTGTTTACTGCAAAAAGCCTGAAGGGAATGATTCTACCTACCAGAACAAATAAAATAAGCTTTAGTTGTTCTGGTGACAATAGTGTCCCTTTAAGTATGGGAACAAAACTTGTGTGGACTGGCTGACAATAAAATTAGTTTAGGTAATGCAGACTGTGGCATGTCCCCTTTCTTCTACACTCACTACATACACATTTTCTCTGTCCCAGACTATATAACAGGAGCTTCTGCCTGCTAGTAAAAAGGTAAGGAGACAAGTGGACATGTGAGTGCTAGGGGACAGTCCTTAGAAAGCATGGAGCAAGTGCATCATTTCATGCATTTATGTCAAGCTTATGTCATGCCAGGCTTGCCTTCCAATTTTTTTGGACAAACATGCTCCCTTTCTGGACACTGCTGTTAAGGGTATGGATTTACTTGAAAGATGAAAGCATAAATTAGATATAGAGATTAGCATAGAGTATGTGTTTTTGTATAGCTGCATCCTTTGAGTTTCCCTCCAACACCATCTCCATCAGATACATGACGCTTGGGAGGTATGACTGTTTTAGTGTTTTTGGTCGCTAAGATTCTGTAAATAGGCCCATCATAATTGTCAGCACCAGGCCCATTGGGCTCTTAATCTGGCCCTGCATATAATACATCACAATACACGCCAACACTTAACATTTATTTACCCCAATCTTTTCCCCTTCAAAGAAGAGAGAAATACAAAACCCTCCTTCCAATATTGCGTTACCCTATATCAGGTTAGCTAATATATAAAAGTAAACCGTCATAAATGGGTTTGGTATAGGAATATCAGAGTTCTTTACAAGAAACGCCCTCTTATTACTAGATTTTGATAGAATTTATAAAACTTTGAGAGAGAAAAAAAAAATTATACTTTTTAAACCTGTAAATTTTTTGGCACATACAACCTCTTATTCTAGGCACAAACTGTCACTGAAAATTCTCTTTATATCAATATCTTCTTCTACTTACATTGTAAACCCCCATAAACATATTCGCTTTGTGTATTATATATATTTTTCTTATTACTTTTATTCTATAATTAGATACATCAACCTTTATTTTCCTACCAAGAGAAAATGTGTGCTTATTTATCCTTTTATGAATGTGCTCTTTTAATCTACTATTAAATATCCCAAATTTTCAATTCTTGCATGAGAAATATGTGCTTGTTCATCCTTTTGTTAAAAGTACTCTTTTAAGCTATTATTCACACAAATTTATATTCTTCCTTCCATTATTTAATTAATTACTCCCTTAAACATATTCGTTTTGTGTAAGAAGTGTATTTCTCATGTTAAGTTTAATCTTTTCTCCTTCCAAGCGGAAGTATGTGCTTATTCATCATTTTTAAATGCACTCTTTTAATCTACAGTTAAGTAGATTTAAATATTACTTCCTTACATAAAAAAAATATGTGCTAATTCATCCTTTTGTGAAAATACTCCTTTAACCTATTATTTGCTCAAACTTGTGTTCCCCTTTTCTCATTTCCCTACTATATTTACAAATACCTTCTCCCTTTGATGTGATCTGTTTTGTCCTTGTGACCGTTTAGTTTATATGCCATATATATATATATATATATATATATATATATAAAATAAAAATAAAAAAAAAAAATATATATATATATAAAAACACACCAAGAAGATGCTTCATTGCTTGTTGTAACTTACTCAGCGGACCTTGATCCCTTGCCCCCATAGCCCAATATGGGGGAGGAGGGGAAAGGAGCCATTGTTTGGTGCCTTATACATAACTCTCTTCTTGTGATGTAATTCCAGTAAAATACAAGTTTAGCAGGCTAAGATTGCCACAAGGCATATGTATGTATATGTGTTTGTAGTATCAGTTAGTTAATTACACGTAGCTAAGATACTGTCATCACTGTACTGACCAGGTGCAGGAATGTAAGAACTGGAATTACGCGTCCCTCTCCTTTGTATCAGATGAGCCACGTGGTTAGACCGGATGGATGAGTTTAGACTCTATTCATTAAATAGGTTAAGGGTATGTGTGGGTGTAGTTAATTGTGGGAGGAGCTACAGTGCTATATAAGGAATGTACTCTATGTATTCAGTACTCAGACTTTGCTGTATTTTGGTGACGCTAGTCCCTCTGAGTCCCGATCGGTGATCCAATAAAGAATCTCTTCCTTCCTGAAGAAACCTGTGTCCATCTCTCTGTGCTTGGCTTCCGTCAGTTTCTCCGGTATCATTTGGTGCATTGGCCGGGAAGCTCATCGTTCAACGGTAGCTGAGAGGCAGAGGCGTGAGACGGTCTATCTTTGCCCACGTTCTCTACGGCTGCACCCCTGAACTTCTGCGTGGACCTCCCTTCGTCTCGGCGCCACTGGTCTGTTGTCCAGGAGATCATCGGCCTCTACGTGAGAAGTGCTGGGGTGTCCCCGTCGATGAGTGTGAACTCAGGTTCAGGAACGAGGAGGTAAGATAACTGCTGTTTTAGACGGCAGGACCCGCTAGGGGTATACCGATTGTGCGGTAGGCCCAAAGGGGTTTTTGAATCTGTATCTGCCCCCTCTGTCGGAGGGAAGGAGCGAAGGCGCACCGCTCGATCGAACGCTCTTTAGTCAGACCGTTTGATTTGGTTAGTCAGGCGGGGTCCTGGTGTAAATAGCCCTAGCCGGACACCGGTGTCTTGTCTAGACTAGCGTTCTAGGGTGTATATTACGTTCGCTAGGTCGGAGGGACCGGGAGACTAAGCGGCGCCTGTGTAAATTCGGTTCGCTAGTTCTCATCCTATCTGGGCTAAGTGGGAAGGCGTGTAAATTTGGAACCCACTAGACTTTTGATAGTACGACTAAGAGGCGCCTGTGTAAATTCGGATCTCTAGCTCGTTGTATAGTGCGACTAAGAGGCGCCTGTGTAAATTCGGTTCTCTAGCTCGCTATGTATATGTGGTGATTGGGCAGTGTGGCTAACCAAAACGGGTGTATATAGTTTTAGGTAGTCCATTCAAGGTACTGGCCAATAGTTTAGTTGGGAATTGTAAATGTGTTAACGATTGTTTTAGTAAAGTGTATATCTTGTTAGATAGCGCGAGCTCAGCCGTCTAGCGAGAGTGTTAATAGTGTGTTGCTGTATTATAGTGCACGGTACCATAACCCTGTATATTTACTGACATTATATAATAAGTACTAATCATTGTCGTCCATTGCATGTTTAACACCATAACCACTAATAATTGTATTGTGACCTTAACTTGTGCTTTGACTTATGCTAACCGTACTGTAACCGCTATTTGTAAAAGACGATGTTACTGGGGTGTGTTATAGACGGGTAATTCGTATATAGAGAATTATAGCGTGGGTGACTGTGTAGTTACGCCAAAGGGCATAATATTGATTATATAGTGACTGGTGTAGCAGCTGTGTGTGTACGGGAATTCCCTGAGTGTTTATTGCTATTGTGTACGTTTCACTTGGTAACCGTACCACGTGGTGCTGTTGCCAGAGGAAACGGGTGTGACTGTTGAATAGTACGCGTGTATAGTAATCGTTGTCGACGACGTTCCACTGTTAAATATGGGTGCGTCGCAGTCAACGATTCCGGATCCCTTAGGATGTATGGTTAAGAATTTTAAAAAGGGATTCAAAGTTTGTGATTTTGGGGTAAAGATGTCTCCTGTACGTTTGGTCACTTTGTGCACTAGGGAGTGGCCTACTTTGGTTGCGGCATGGCCGCCACGTGGCAGTTTGGATCCAACTCTGGTACAGCGCTTACACGTGGCTGTATCAGGTAGGCCTGAACTTTACGGCCAGTTTCCTTATATTGATTGTTGGAGACAGGCCGTAAATGACTCGCCAAAATGGCTCCGGACATGCCACGAGGAACAGTGTCGCCTCATGGTAGCTAGGACTTGTTCGTCCACTAGGGCTGGTGTTAGGCCCATTTTGGACACGCCCCCTGAGTCCGAGATCCCTTTGCCGCCCCCTTACTTTCCGGTAAGAGGAAGTGACGCAAATACAGGAAGTCCTGTAACCCTTCCCTCATTACCCTCATCCACTTCCGCTTCCTCCTCCAGTACAGGATCCACCCCCCCTCGTACTAAATCTCCCCTTCCGGAACCAGAACCCACCCCCATTAGAAACGAATATCCTGATTTGGCGCCACTTCAGACTTCCGGTCAAGCTTCATCTAGCTCGGCCCGAAGTGTTCTATTCACTACCTTTTCCCAAAACCAACCTCCCACATCCCCATACCCTATATCTCCCCGACCGGAACCCATGACTGACGCTTCCCTACGTAGCCCCATCCAAACCCGACAGTTGACTGGTGCCCAACAATTAAAGCACTATCAGATGCCTCTTCGCTTAAATCCCGGGTCAGCTTATATCGATGCCGCAGGTCAAATGGCACACGCTGACCCTGTCTTCGTATATGTCCCTTTCACCACTACCGACCTTTTAAACTGGAAGACCCATAATTCCTCGTATACTGAGAAACCACAAGCCATGACTGATCTGTTCACCTCAATAGTACAGACACATAATCCGACATGGGCTGATTGCCAGCAGTTATTAATGACTTTATTTAACAATGAGGAAAGGACAAGAATAAATCAAGCAGCCATTAAAGCATTAGAGGATAGAGCCCGTGCTTTGAACCAAGCTAATCCAGCAGCATGGGCCGCAACACATTATCCCAACACTGATCCCGATTGGAACGTAAATGGTGCTGATATGGTTCAACTCAGAGCCTATAGAGACGCTATAATTGCTGGCATGAAAGCCGGAGGAAAGAAAGCCATTAACATGTCGAAGACAGTTGAGGTGATCCAGAAAAGCGATGAAGCGCCCAGTGTCTTTTATGACCGATTATTGGAGGCGTACCGCTTGTACACCCCCTTTAATCCGGAAGACGCAGACAATTCCCGAATGGTTAACTCCGCCTTTGTCAGCCAAGCTTACGGAGATATTAAGCGCAAGCTACAAAAGTTAGAAGGGTTTGCAGGTATGTCAATCTCCCAACTAATGGAGGTAGCTAATAAGGTCTATATGAATAGGGAAACAGAAAGCAAGAAAGAGGAGGAGCGCAAGATGCGTAAAAAGGCTGATATGCTAGCGGTAGCGATCGCAGGCGTAGATAAACGGGGCCCAGATAGAGGCAATAATAGATGGAGTAGGGAGCCTTTGAGTAGGGATCAGTGTGCGTATTGCAAGGAAGAAGGGCATTGGAGGAACGAATGTCCGCAAAGAGAGCAGTACGAGAGAGACCAACCCAGGGCAGGCTACGGAAACTTTAGAGGCAGAGCGAGAGGTAGAGGAGGTCCCGGAGGGAGTAATGGTTATAGAGGGAGTAATGGGAACAGAGGAAGTGTTAGGGAAGACAGATATATTCCAGCAGCGCAAAGGTCCCGCGATAGAGAAGGTAGGGACTTCGTAGGATTGGCTGACACGGTCATGGAGGACTATTGATACCGACCGGGCTCCATCCCCCTTGGTCGAGCGGAGCCTATGGTCGATGTATCAATAGGGGGGAAAAGGAGTGCGTTCATGATCGACACTGGTGCTGAACATTCAGTGGTGACTAATCTAGTTGCTCCTCCATCTGGAAGGACTATTACTGTGATAGGAGCAACTGGAAGAAGTGCTGAAAGACCGGTTCTTAAAAGTCGACTCTGTACATTGGGAGGCCACGTAGTAAAACACCAATTCCTTTATATGCCTGAATGTCCAGTCCAATTGCTGGGACGTGATATGCTATCCAAATTACAAGCGCAGATTACGTTCCTACCAGATGGAACAACATCTTTAAAGTTTAATGGACCTTCAGGTATTATGACTTTATCCGTACCAAAGGAAGAAGAGTGGCGACTTTATACAGTGTTGACTAGCCAAAACCCTAGGAGTGATGAGACATTGTTTAACATACCAGGAGTTTGGGCAGAGAACAACCCACCAGGACTGGCCCGCAATATTCCACCAATAAAAATTGAACTGAAACATGGGGTTTATCCAGTGAGCCTAAGACAATATCACATTCCGCAGAAGGCTAAGAAGAACATCCAATCCTATCTGGATAAGTTCATACGGTATGGTATCCTAAAATTCTGTACTTCCCCCTGGAACACCCCATTGCTGCCTGTTCAAAAGCCCGGCACAGATGAGTATCGACCTGTGCAGGACTTAAGAGCAGTCAATGATGCGGTTGTTAGCATACATCCAGTTGTACCCAATCCATATAACCTGCTTGCTTTAATTCCGGGCGGGGCTACTTACTTCACAGTCTTAGATCTCAAAGATGCCTTCTTTTGCCTCCGAATTGCCGCAGAAAGTCAATGTATTTTCGCTTTCCAATGGGAGAACGCTGTAACGGGCTCAAAACGCCAAATGACTTGGACAAGACTGCCCCAAGGGTTTAAAAATTCACCTACCCTATTTGGTTCAGCCCTAAGTCAAGATCTATTGGATTTCGAGTCCATCCCAGGAGAGTGTGTATTGTTACAATATGTAGATGACTTGTTGATAGCAGCAGTTACAAAAGAAATCTGTCAGCAAGCAACGCACGATCTACTACACATTCTCTGGAAGGCAGGATACAAGGTGTCTAGAAAGAAGGCTCAGTTGTGTTTGCCAACTGTCAAGTATCTGGGATTCCATATCTCTGAAGGTCAAAGAATTATGGGGCCAGAGAGAAAAGAGGCTGTCTGCCAAATACCAGTACCCAAGAATAGAAGACAAGTGCGAGAATTCTTGGGGGCAGCAGGCTTCTGTAGGATATGGATTCCCAGCTATGCGATACTGGCAAAACCTCTGTACGCAGCTATCAAAGGTACAGAGCACGACCCCTTCCTATGGACCCAAGAACAGCAAACGGCATTTGAAGATGTGAAGAAGGCTTTGATGAGTGCCCCAGCATTAGGTCTACCTGATCACACACGACCATTCTACCTGTATGTACACGAGCAAAGAAGAATGGCTGTGGGAGTATTGACACAGTACTTGGGATCATGGCAAAGACCTGTTGCCTACATGTCTAAACAATTGGATGCAGTGGCCAGCGGACTTCCACCTTGTCTAAGAGCCGTAGCTGCAGCCGCCCTGCTAGTAGCTGAAGCCGATAAACTCACTCTGGGTCAAGAACTTTATGTACGAGTCCCACATGCAGTACAGACGTTGTTGGATTACAAAGGAAATCATTGGTTTAGTAACAGCCGTATGACCAAGTATCAAGCAATGTTGTGTGAAAACCCAAGAGTGCATTTAGAGACTGTAAACACCTTAAATCCAGCTACCCTTTTGCCACAACCTACTGAAAGTCAACATGATTGTTTGGAAGTAATGGATGAAGTATTCTCAAGTAGACCAGATCTTCGTGATTTTCCCATCCAGAACCCCGATGTTCAATATTACACCGACGGCAGTAGTTATGTGAAAGAAGGGATCCGCTATGCAGGATATGCAGTGACAACAATAGACAAGGTGATAGAAGCTCGGCCACTGGCGAAAGGAACATCAGCACAAAAGGCAGAATTAATAGCACTAACACGAGCGTTACAATTGGCTGAAGGTTTAAGAGTAAATATCTATACGGACTCTAAGTATGCGTTTTTAACCACTCATGCCCACGGAGCTTTGTATAAAGAAAGAGGACTACTGAATTCAGAAGGCAAAGAAATCAAGTACGCAGCTGAAATCCTACAACTATTGGAAGCAGTGTGGGAGCCGAAAGAAGTCGGTATCATACATTGTCGAGCGCATCTGAGAGGAGATGGTGATGTAACCAAGGGAAATCGGATGGCAGATAGTGCAGCTAAGCGTGCTGCTGAATCAGGAAGACAGGAGTATGTAGGGCATATAGCTGCTCTTATACCAACTCCACTGTCCCAATGGACTCCAGTTTATACAGCTCAAGAAGAGGAGTGGTTAAAGACTGAACCGGGAAAGTATCTGGAGAACAAGTGGTATCAGCTAGAAGATGGAAGAATAGTTATACCAGCATCGCTAGCGGTAGAAATTGTCCAAAATTATCACAACGGGACACATTCTGGGAGAGACAGTACTGAAGAATCTCTTAGAAAACATTTCTACATACCAAGATTGTCCAACTTGACTCAGGCCATTGTACGCAGATGTGTAACGTGTGCTAAGAATAATGCAAGACAAGGACCAGTAAAGCCACCAGGAGTTCAGTTTATGGGGGGACTCCCCATGTCCGATCTACAAATAGACTTTACAGTGATGCCTAAGTCGGGTGGACATCGTTACCTGCTGGTAATTGTGTGCACCTATTCAGGCTGGGTAGAAGCATGTCCTACTCGTACAGAGAAAGCAGGAGAAGTTGTGAGATTCCTGCTACGAGAAATAATACCCCGATATGGACTACCCTGTTCTATAGGATCGGACAATGGTCCAGCTTTTGTTCACCAGTGCCTACAACAACTGACTCATATGCTTGGTATAAAGTGGAGGCTTCATACTGCATATAGACCCCAGAGTTCTGGTAAGGTAGAGAGAATGAATAGAACTATAAAGAACCAGTTGGCTAAAATGTGTCAGGAAACCCAACTTAAGTGGAACGTTCTCTTACCTATAGCCTTATTGCGAATCCGCAGTACCCCTACCAGAAGGATGGGCCTCTCTCCTTTTGAAATCATGTATGGGCGACCACCTCCCGTACTTGGTAACTTAAGGGGGGACTTGAGTCAGTTGGGAGAAGGAATTACTCGGCAGCAGGTTGTAGAGTTGGGTAAGACTATGGAGGAGGTACAGAAATGGGTACAAGATAGATTACCTGTGAATATTTATCCCCCTGTTCATAGTTATCATCCAGGAGATCAAGTGTGGATTAAAGAGTGGAATAATGTACCGTTAGGGCCCAAGTGGAGAGGTCCTTATGTTGTTCTTTTGTCTACCCCTACAGCAATAAAAGTAGCAGAAGTGACTCCGTGGATACATCACTCCAGGGTTAAACCAGCAGCAGTCGATTCTTGGCAAGTTACAGCAGATCCAGAGAATCCCTGCAAGATCCGGTTAAAACGCACTACTCAGTCGGAGTAACGAGGAATTATTGTGGATTACAAATTTTATTGTTACAGGTGTGAGTGAGAAGGCCATAATAAAGCCTGTCCGCTTACCATCACATAGTGTATAAGCCAGGAAAGTCTCGAAGGGACACCTGTGAAGATGAGCAGAACTCCATTCCCTGCAGCCCCTCACATCCTGGAAGCTGAGGCGCCATCGCACGGACGAAGACTGAGGATGACGGCGAAAGATGTGCTTTTGATAGTGTTTATTTATATGTGTTTTTATATTCAGGAAGGTAGAGGTACCGACACTCCTAGCTGTGAGGTATGCATTAAGACTACGAGAACAGGTAACCATATTTCCCAAACCCTAATTTGGCATTCACAATACGAATGTAAAGGAGATGTATCGAGATGTAGATACTTAAATATAGATTATAGTGTGTGCCATTTAGGAGTAGGAGAACCTAAGTGCTTCAGTCCGGAGTATCAGCCTCGTACAATTTGGTTGACTCTCAGGAATGGAGATCCTCAGGGGACCCTAATTAATAAAACGGTGTTAGAATCCGTACATTCTTCGGGTGTTCTGCTATTTGATGCGTGTAAAGCGATATCGAGTGGTAGAAAGCCGTGGAATGTATGTGGGGATCTTAGATGGGAGAGGACGTATGGGTCTAACGATAAATATATTTGTCCCAGTAGCAAAAATAAATATGTAAGTCCTAGATGCCCAAATATAGACTATAACTTTTGTCCATATTGGTCTTGTGTGGGGTGGGCAACTTGGGGACAGACAGTAGACAAAGACATGATAGTGACTAAGTTGCCGACTAGCCCTTATTGTAAGTCTATGGAATGCAACCCAGTCCATATACTCATTAATAACCCCGACAAGTTCTTAGATAAGTATGGAAATTTATTTGGGTTTCAAATATACGGGACGGGTTTAGATCCTGGGACATTATTGTTTATAGGAATAGAGACTGATACGGTATCCTCCCAGACTCATCAAGTATACCATTCCTTTTACGAAGAGATGAGTATAGATAATAAGATCCCCCATAATGCTAAAAACCTGTTCATCGATTTAGCTGAAAGTATTGCCGGTAGTCTTAATGTTACCAACTGCTATGTGTGTGGAGGTACTAACATGGGAGACCAATGGCCTTGGGAAGCAAAGGAGGTAATGTCCGGTTCTGAGGCAGTTGACCAATTAATATCTACACAAGCCGATTATCATATGAGTGTTAGAGGTAAATCTGAGTGGAGATTAAAGACCTCCATCATAGGTTATGTTTGCATAGCAAGGAAAGGAATAATGTATAATACTTCTGTAGGAGAATTAACTTGTCTAGGGCAAAAAGCTTATGATGATGATACAAAGAATACAACTTGGTGGTCGGCTTCAAATGTCTCAGAACCATCTAACCCGTTTGCTAGATATGCCAATTTAAAGGATGTGTGGTTTGATCTATCCATCACATCTACCTGGAGAGCCCCAGCAAATTTGTACTGGATCTGTGGTAAGAAAGCCTATTCGGAGTTGCCACAGGACTGGGAAGGGGCATGTGTGTTGGGTATGCTCAAACCATCCTTCTTCTTGTTACCAATTGAAACAGGTGAGACTTTAGGTGTTAAAGTGTATGATGTGAATCATAGGAAGAAAAGGGGACCCATAGAGATAGGTACCTGGGAAGATAACGAATGGCCTCCCCAGCGTATCATAGATTATTATGGGCCAGCCACGTGGGCTGAGGATGGTACCTTTGGTTACAGAACCCCTATTTATATGCTCAACCGTATTATAAGATTACAGGCGGTGGTTGAGATTATCACAAATGAGACATCACAAGCGCTCAATCTTCTAGCGAAGCATAACACCAGGATGAGGACCGCAGTCTACCAAAATAGATTAGCCTTGGATTACCTTTTGGCAGTAGAGGGAGGTGTATGTGGGAAGTTTAACCTGAGCAATTGCTGTCTTCAAATAGATGACGAAGGGCAAGCAATAGCTGAGCTTACTAGCCATATGGTTAAACTAGCGCATGTGCCTACTCAGGTATGGAAAGGGTATAATCCAAGTAGTTGGTTTGGTAGCTGGTATGAGTGGTTTGGAGGGCTTAAGGCAGTGGTAGGTGGAGTCCTACTGATTTTACTGTTGTGTCTACTCCTACCGTGTCTTATACCCTTAGTAGTTAGGTCTGTGCAAAGCCTGATAGGAAGTATAGCAGAGAGGAAGGCTGCTGCACAGATAATGGCGATATATAAGTATAAGGCTCTAGATCAGGGAGAACCAATGCAAGAAGATGAATGTTGAAGATTCACATCATAAGATAAGTCTGGTCTGGTTCATGGTAACCTGAGGTATATGCAAACCAAGGTTAAGTGATGCCTCAAGTAATTGTGAAATATCAGAGGCATCAAAGGGGGGAATGTGATGTAATTCCAGTAAAATACAAGTTTAGCAGGCTAAGATTGCCACAAGGCATATGTATGTATATGTGTTTGTAGTATCAGTTAGTTAATTACACGTAGCTAAGATACTGTCATCACTGTACTGACCAGGTGCAGGAATGTAAGAACTGGAATTACGCGTCCCTCTCCTTTGTATCAGATGAGCCACGTGGTTAGACCGGATGGATGAGTTTAGACTCTATTCATTAAATAGGTTAAGGGTATGTGTGGGTGTAGTTAATTGTGGGAGGAGCTACAGTGCTATATAAGGAATGTACTCTATGTATTCAGTACTCAGACTTTGCTGTATTTTGGTGACGCTAGTCCCTCTGAGTCCCGATCGGTGATCCAATAAAGAATCTCTTCCTTCCTGAAGAAACCTGTGTCCATCTCTCTGTGCTTGGCTTCCGTCAGTTTCTCCGGTATCATTCTCTCTTCTCTTTATGTTATTAGATTTAATTTTAGAATATAAGGCTTGAGTTTCCTTTTTTTCACATTGACATTTGCCCGATTGATTATGTTGCTTTTAAGACCATATGGCAGCCCAATAATGAGAATTACCCCCATGATGGCATACCACTTGCAAAATCAGACAACCCAAGGTATTGCAAATGTGGTATGTCCAGTCTTTTTTAGTAGCCACTTAGTCACAAACACTGGCCAAAATTAGCATTTAATTTAGTTTTTGGCATTTTTCACACAAACAAATATAAACGCTTACTTTGGCCAGTGTTTGTGACTAAGTGGCTACTTAAAAAGACTGGACATACCCCATTTGTAATATCTTGGGTTATCTACTTCTGCAAATGGTTTTTGGGGTAATTTTCATTCCTGCGCTACCATTTGGTCTCAAAGGCAACATAACCGGTCTAGCAAATTTCAATGTGTATAAACTGAAAAATGTAATGTGCTATATTTGACCCTGTAACTTTCCAAAACACTATAAAACCTGTACATTGGGGATACTGTTTTACCCATGAGACATCGCTGAATACAAATATGTGTACTTTATTGCAGTAACAGCTAACAGTATTGTGACATTCACAGTTAAAATGCCATTAAGAATTGAAAATATAAAAAATAAATCTTATTTTCTCAAGTTTGTTTATATTTTATTCATATTAAATTATGCTTAATAGGGGGGCGGGGCCTGACAATCATGGCGACTGGTTGTGTCCCTTGCTAGCTCCTGGGGACACGCTGAGCAAATCTACTTTTCGGAATGAGAGACCCATAACCGGGCATCAACCAACCTACTCTCAGCTAAGCTAACCGAAGGACTGACCTGGGAACTCTTCCAGCAGGCTTTCAGGGCACCCCAGAAGCCGAACTTCAGTGAGGCCTAGCCGGCGCTGAGGAAGGGAGAGGCGGCCGATCTCCCGGACCGGTGCAGGCGAAGTGCTAAGCATGTTCCCGGCGCCCTGCTACCCCCCCCTCTGGACCGGTGGGGGTGATCCCGGTCCCCACCCTGTACGCTCCCAAGCACAGCGGAGGAGCCATGGCGGAATCGAAATGGTATGTGAGCAAAGTGGAATACCCTCTAAGATGGCGGACACCACGAGTAATCCGACTCCTGTGGGGGAGAGGTCCATGACTGACCGCCTGGCGGCTATCTTCGATGCCTTCTGGAGGCGACTGGAGAGCAGAATGACAACCAGTGAGCTCTCCGAGGCACCCCCTGAACCACCTTACTGCTCTCCAAGGCGCCCACCAGCAAATACCACGAGCCCAACATACCTGAGACGGAGACGGCCTAATCGGCATGCAGCGGCAAAAGCAGCCCGCCCGCCAACTCCGAAGCAGCACAAATCCGGAGCCACCAGGAGGAAAGCAAACAAGGCTGAGATGAGAAGAGGGCGGCCGCTGGCCGCAGATCAGCACAGGTCACCCGCTACGCGGATTATACTTCCAAAGAGATCAAGCGGCCGGGAGAGGAGGATGAGAGGAGCAGCAGGCCTGTCTAAGCGAGCACTTCGGAGGCTGCCTCAGATGTCAATTGGCCTCTCAGACCTGCCAACCTGTGCTGCACTGCGGGACTTTCGCTTGCCCCAGGAGGGAATCGGCTGAACAGGGACTGGTACTACTAAGGGGTAGCTCCTTACCACGCTCCCTGCATAAATCAATGTGTAGCCAACAGCTCATTGCTATTTTGTTCTTCCCCTATTATACTCTGCTTCTGTTGTTATCTTTTATCTTCTCACTTATCGCTAATTCACTCCCACAATAATTCTGCCAGTCATGTACTGCTTAACCTGTACTCTACACTATACTAAAACTTGTGCAGTATACTCAAATGCCAGGTAACTGATATGTCTTGTTTAATCAATCTTTCTTGCCAGTGCTGTTGTGGCATTGGAAAATGTCTGTTAATCTCATGCACACAAAAAATAAAGAATTATAAAAAAAAAAAAAAAATTATGCTTAATATACAAATATTTAGTGTGACATGAAAGCCCTGTTTTTCCTGAACAAAATGATATATGATAAGTGTGGGTACACATAATATGAAAGAGGTGAATTATGCCGAACAGACATATAGAGCAAATTCAAGGTTTTGTTTACATTTTGACTTGATCACAACTTGTACAATTGGCTCAGTCCTTAAGGGGATAACACTAAAAATATAAAAAGTAGGGTACAACAACGGGAAACAAAATAAAAGGAAATCCAAGGGTAAGAGATGGAGTACCCTTTGCAAGATAGCAGCACACAGTAGCAGTATCTGATATAAAGTCTTTGTTGTTGGTAAAGCAGCCCAACAGATTCCTTAGATCCAGATGTATGGAAAGCGTCACAATCGGGCTCTACAGCAAAGTGAGAACCAAAGAACCCCAAAAATAAAGAGTAAAACAATAGTGCTCTCTGGTCTGGGCCAGAATAAATAATGAGTCAGACGTAAATGATATAATCCCGCCAAGGATTTTTTAGTCTCGTCCACAGTAAAGTATTGGCAGCAATATATAATATTAATAGTATGTAGGATATATATTGAGATATCACAGGCTGACTTTGTAGCAAGTTAAAAACAAAGGAACTCAAAAAGAAAAAGAAAAAAAATAGTGCTCTCTGTATAGAATGGGCCACAGACATAGAGAGAAGAACATTACTCACATTTTATTGAGCAGACAAACAGCCCTATGGATCAAGCGTAGGCTATACAATCCCCACCAAGGATTCTTTAATCCTGTCTTTCATTTATTGGAACTTTTTCACCTTTTTATGTGGCCTCTGATCCATCAAGTACTTAGCAATCCTGTATGCTTAAACCTGTATGCTTAGAGAATTTTGGGTTTAAGCATACAGGATTTATCCTGTTGGGTCTCCTATTTCTTGTGTGTTTATGTATACTTCTCGTGACAACATTAGAATCTTACAACTGGGCAGCAATGACCCATGGGGGTGGAACTTTAAATTAAATAATGGGGGATTGGACAGATCACTGTCCTCCCGCCACCATCCTATGTCCCATGGCTCAAACAGCAAGCAAGAGGGGGATAATAAAGACCTCACAGACCCTACCCTTCGTTATCAGGTGGAGGCAGTTACTACACTACAATGGTTGCTAGTCTCCCCTCCCAGCCCCCACTCATGGGTGTTATGCAAGGAGGAATCTTGACATGCCATTGTCAACTCCCCCCCCCTCCCCTTTGCTGTCTAAGGGTCAGTGGCAGAACTACCGCCAGTGCAGCAGGTGCGGCTGCATCGGGGCCCATATGCTGTGGGGCCCCATCAGGTGGCCCATGCACTTAGGGAAACCCGATGGGTACTGCAGAACAAGCGCCTCTGCAATATCGGACAGCTGGGAGGAAATGACAGGCATTCACTTCCTCACAGCTGCATACTAAGCATGCTGTGCTGGAGGGAGGCAATGGCAATGGCAGCATGGGGCTAGAGGAGCAAGAGGAGAGAGCTGCTCCAGACCCCACACACTCATTAAACTCAACCAGTGGCAGCAGCACCCTATTGGACACAAAAGGTATGCAAACAGGAGGGCGGCTGCAAATTAAAAAATTACATTTATGTGTGTATGTGTCTATGCATGTCAGATTGTGTGTGAGTATGTATGTAGGTGTGTGTATGGTTTAGTGTGTGTGTCTATGTCAAGGTGTGTGTGTGTGTCTATGTATGTTTGTGTGTGCATCTGTGTGTCAAGGTGTGTGTATATGTTAGGGTGTGAGCATATGTCTGCATATGTGCATATGTGGGTCAATGTATGTGTATGTGTGCATGTATCCATGTGTCTGTGTGTGTCAGGGTGTGTATCTATGTGTGTATGTATCCGTGTGTATATGAATGTGTGTGTATGTGTCAGTGTGTTAATGTACATGTATATATGTGTTAGTATGTATGTATGTATGTATGAGGCTGAGGCTGTGTGTGCATGTATATGCATACATCCAAGCAATTATACACCAACAAAACATGCAAACATAGTCCTGAAATCTAACACAAATATTAAATAAAAACACACCCTTGCATTCAAACTCCAAAATTATATACATCACTCAAACACAAATACTACACACAAATGTACATCCGCATTTAAAAGCCAACATCACACCGAACACACCCCTGCAATCAAATGCAAACCTTATATATGAACACACCCCTGTATTAAAACACTACCATTATGTACAAACACCCTTCATTTAAACACCAACACTACACACAAAAGTGTACCTGCATTTAAAAGCCAACACTACATACAAACACACCCCTGCATTCCAATGGCAACAGTACATATACATGCATTCCTACATTTATATGCAAAAACATGCTTAGATTCAAAACACACTGCTCACAAATATAACCCTGCAAGGATAAAAGGCCTTTTTATTGCATCAGGGTTTTTTTTGTTTCATCTTTTTTTTTTTTTGCGAGTCTGGTGTTTTTTTTTTTTTTTTTTAATAGGAGAGGAAGTGACCTGCTGTCACTTCCTCCCAGCACTGCTAATGTGAAAGGGTCTCAGTCACGCTGTTTAAGGGCTGCGGCTCTCGACCAGGCCCCTTTTCAGCAACACCCATCTAGTTGCCCAAATTACACAGCCCACCCAATGGGCCCCATCAGTGTGCGGGCCCTGGTGCAGCCACAACGACTGAACCACCAATAGTTCCGTCACTGGCTGCCACTTTCCAAAATATATCTTGCATTTGTGTAGGAACTGAGCATCATTTGTTCATAATGCTCTGCACAGGCATGAGTGTTCATGGACTGTATGTTGGGTATAGGATATCTGAAAATAGCAATGGATGCCAAAACAATAAATGCAGCAATTGTATATTTAAAAGATATAAAGTTTGTTATATGCTTTTATATTACAAAGTAACAGATACACCAGCGGTTCCCAAACAGTGTGCCACAGTGCCCTGGGGAGCCACGACGTGCACACAGGGGTTCTGTGGAATATTTCCCCGGTGCTATCATTATAGCATGATTATAGCACCGGGGAAACATTACTGCTGAACAGGGGCCCTGTCGAGTGCTGCGGTCCATTAAAACCGCGACCTGGCCCCTGTAACGTTGGCCAGCTGGGAGGAAGTGACAGCCTGTCACTTCCTCCCAGCATCTTGCAGGGAGACAGTGCGGGAGGGAGCCGCAGCGTGAGAGGAGTGTGAATAGCTCCAGACCCCTCACTCCCACAGCAGCAAGACTCCAAGTCACCTTCCTGGCACATAAGGTAAGCAAACAGGAGGGTGGCTGGATATAAAAAAAAAAATCACTTGTGTGTGCATGTGTGTATGTGTGTATGTGTATAAGTGTGTTTGTGTATGTGTATAAGTGTGTGTGTGTATGTGTATGAGTGTGTGTATGAGTTTGAATGTATGAGTATGAGTGTATGTGTATGAGCATGTGTGTATGAGTTTGAGTGTGTGTGTACGAGTGTGAGTATGAGTGTTTGTATGTATATGAATATGAGTGTGTGTATGTGCATGAGTGTGTGTCAATGTGTGCATCTGTGTGTGTATATATATATATATATATATATATATATGTCAGTGTGCTTCTGTGTCTGTGTGTATGTGCATCTGTGTATGTTTTTATGTCAGTGTGTATCTGTATCATGGTGTGGGCATGTATCAATGTTTGTGTGTGTCAGGGTGCATGTGTGTATATGTCGGTGTGTATCTATGTGTGTGTATGTATCGGTGTGTGTATGTGTGTGTATGTGTGGGTGTCTATATGAATTTGTGTGTATGTGTCCGTGTATTTATATGCATCTGTGTGTTAATTTGCATGAATATCTGTGTTAGAATGTATGTATGTATGTATGTATGTATGTGGTAGTGTATGTGCATACATCCACGCAGTCAAACACCAGCACAACATACAAGCACACTCCTGCAATCAAACACAAATATTACATACAAACAAAAAAATATATACCAACACATCCCTTCACTCAAACACAAATACTTCATATAAATGTACATCCACATTTAAAAGTGAACATTACATTCAGACATACCCCTGCAATCAAACGCAAACATCACATACAAACACACCCCTGTTTTAAAACACAATAAATGTATACAAGCACCCCTTCAAACACCAACACTGTACATTACACTATAGCACCAGTAAATGCGGCAGCACTGAACAGATATACAACCTAGACATTTTGACTTAGGGTGCCTTGGAAAAATATTGAAATATTAAGGGCGCCTTGAACCTAAAAAGTTTGGGAACAGTGGTTGGAGATACACTGTAAGCACTATAACCATTTCATCCCCACTGGAGATAACACTCTTCCTTATCAATTAATACCAGCAATGAGTGGCTGTGACAGGTTGAGAGTGGTCAACTGACACTCTCAGCAAATCACTGTGTGAGTGATGCTTCCTTTTTAAAAACATTTTTTTTTATTTATCCATCCATGCATATCAAGTTACATTGTCAGAACTCAAGGCAATCCACAAGTATAGTATACATTGAGTCACAATGGATTAACATAGGTATGGTGATTCAACAAGTTTCACATTGGATGAGGCAAAGGTCCATCAGGCATATTTACATTAGCATTACAGCATTTTCTTTAATCTAGGTTGACAGGTCTGACATGTGTGCACCTCCTGTGCATAAGAGTATGGTGAGTATGCTTTAGCTCATGAAATTGTGTGTCTGAAACCCTGCTACATAGCATTTTCGAAGATCGTGCTGAACCCTTCTTCGATGTCCTGTAGTGTCTCACGAACTCTATGTGTAGACATGAACTTTTTTATAGTATAGTAAGAAGTAGAAGAGAAAAGGGGGAAGAGGGAGAAAAAAAAAACACAATGGGAAGGGGTGGGAGAGAGAGGTGTCCGTCTCCAGCTGGGGCAGCGAAAGTCTCCACCTCTCTCAACGTTCAACGTAGTCCTCCAATGATCGCTATATTTTAGTAAAGAGTGCGTATGTGTCTCGTACTTGTGCTGTGAGTTTGTCCATTAGGTGTGCCTCTTTTATATTTTGAATGCCATTCCAATATCTGTGCTAGGTGGGCTGAGAAGTAGTAGAGGTAGAGGCTGGGTAACCCCAGCCCCCTCTACGTTTGGGGGTACATAAGGTGTGTCTCGCTATTCTGTGCTGTTTTCTAGCCCAGATGAAATAATCTATCGCAATTTGGAGCACTTTGAGATCTCCCCTAGTTACTTTCACTGGTAGTGCTTGGAAGAGGAACAGAAGGCGGGGCAGTTGGTTAATTTTAATGCTGTGGAGGCGTCCTATCCACGAGACGGGTTTCTCGTGCCAGGTGTCCAAGTCTTTTAATAGTGTGCAGATCATGTGCCAGTGATTTTCGGTGTATAAGTCACTGGGGTTCGACATCAACTTGACGCCTAGATATTTAAAAGAGTGTGGACTGATCTTCAGTCTGGTCGCATTTCTCAGCCATGCACCGTCCGTCTCCAACATCATCAGTGGCATTCCCACTGACTTGTTTGCTACCTTTAGTCCTTAAATTTGTGGATTTGTCCTAAATTAAGTTTAACAGGGGCTCCAAGGCCAGAATAAACAGGAGTGGGGATAAGGGGCAACTCTGTCGCGTGCCGTTTTTCAGCGCAAAAGGTTGGGGGGTTGCTTCAGTCAGTATGGTTAGAGCTCTGGGATTTGTGTAAAGGGCCTGGACTGCCATTACAAAAGCCACTGGTAAACCCATCTTATGCAGGAGCGTGAATAAATAGTGCCATTGGACTCTGTCGAACGCCTTCTCCGAGTCCAGGGAAAGGACCAGAGAAGGCATTCAAGATTTCCCCGCGAATCATATCAGGTCAACCGCTCGTTGTGTATTTTCGTATAATTGTCTCGTGGGCACAAAGCCCACTTGGTCCGCATGTATATACTTAGTAAGAAGCGAGTTTAGGTGGGTGGCCAGCAGTTTGGCGTAGACTGTCATATCAAAGTTTATGAGGGAGATGGGGCGGTAATTGGCGCTATTTGTCCCATCCCACCCCAGGTTTAGGGATGAGTGTGAAATCCGCAGTGGATAGGTCAGGATTCGGTCCCTCCCTCTCCATCACTTTTATACATGTTGGTCAGATGAGGGATTAATTCCTTGTATGTCTTGCAATAGGCGCATTCGAACCCATCGGGTCCTGGTGCCGTGTTCCCCTTTAGTCCTGCAACTGCTCTTTCAACTTCATCAGCTTCTATGGGTGCAGCCAGCGGCTCTGCCAGTTCCCCTTTTAGTCTTGGGAGTTGGGGTTTGTCCAGGAAGGCCGCGACTGCTGCCGCGTATACACTGTTCAGACAAAAATAAATAATTTGCACCAAATGCAAAAAACAACCCTTGTGGCTAAAAAAGGGATAAAATATACAAATATATAAATACCCCGTAAAAAAGGAAGTGCGAAGACTCCTCAAATGTCTTCAATAGCATAAATATAGAACAATAAAAAGCACAACCTAAAAATACAAAGGGAGACCACAATAGTGCAGATAAAACAGAAAATTCTAAAATTAAAAAAGGACTAAAATGCACTCACGGGGGGTGGAGCCTGACCGGGAAGCCAGGCAGACATGCTTTCTGTGAGCTCCCGAGCCTGGAACCGATTATTGGCAAAATACGGTGGATTAATCGCCCAAACCTAGACCCCAACATACCTCACTGAGAAGCGCAGAAGCAGAGGAACCGGGGGACACCTTATAAGCTGAAATGACCGCAGAGATACCGGACCAGAGGCTTGGGGCCTACACCGTGCAGGGCAGGGGAGAGACGGCCGCTCTCCCAGCTCATCAACTCGAGCAGCACCCGCAGCATCGGGCCTCCCCCCCCACTTTGGACCGCCGGGGGTTATCCCGGTCACAACCATCGTGAACCGCAGACCAACATGGCTTGCACACGCTAGCAACTACTCAGAACGTGGACCTGACAGGCAAACCGACACTGGCAAAATGGTGGTCGAGGATCAGGCTGTCGAGCTTGCACCCTTACAACCCCTGCACAAGCGCCTAGATGCACTGTTCAGGAGATTCTGGGAGAAATTGGAGAGCAGGGAGGCCCAACTCACCCCCACTCCGCGCAGGTTGGTGCTGCTGGAAAAATCAGGAGGGCGGAGAGGGCAGATCCCGGGCAAGGCCGACCTAACGCTAAGGGCGGCATGCCCATCTGGGCCGAGGGTCACCAGGAGACTCCCTCCGGGACACCGACCACACCGCAGGAAAGCCACCCGCCTCCGGCGGCGGATGACCACCTGGGCCGTCCTCAGCGCCCATAAAGGGAAAGACCCGGCCTCAAGAAGTCCCCGAGTCTGTGGCTACGTGGTGTCGACCCTCAATAACGCCTGGAGCCGGGGAAAAAACCCTCGTCACACACAACCCTTCCCCATGCCTCAAAAATCATGGATGACCACCACTGCAACTCCCAGCAGGACCTTCCAAGCAGACGGCACCACCCTCCCTAACAAGGACCCAAGACCCATAGACCAGCGCGGCACAAACCTACATCTCAGGGTTCAAGCTGCAAACCGAGATGCTGCGCAGGAGGAACCCTCACCACCACTGACCGAACGTCTGAAACCGGCCTCACGCATGGGCATAGGCTAATCAGGTTAACCTGGACTACCTACGCAGCTCCAATATGCCACATAAGGACTTGAACGCTCATAATTAACCTACTGGCTGCTGTAACGCATCCCACAGCCTACCACTTGTTATTTCTTCTTTAGTGCATTGTCTCTCACCTGTTAAATATAACCAAACCCTTATGTTACCACACTGATAGTAACTTTAGCCAGGCAGTTACTCATTCTACTCTTACATTAAGTTCACCAAAGTGCATATGCAATGTATAAGCCTCACTAAACTTAATCTGGCCTTTTAATCTTGTTTCAGGGATAACGACTGCTAAGCAAGGCCTTTGCCGTATACTGTTAACCGTTCTATGCCTGCATTAATGTTTAACTCCTATGACTTCTCTTTAGATGAGCATGACTAGCCAGGTTGTTATTACTATGTTTAGCATAATCATAAACGCTTAAGGGCACTAACCATTATTGTATACATGACTAGTCTAGCATGTTAGCGTGTTCGCTACACACTTATACCTACCAGGATTGCTTGGCTCACTTACTTTGTATTATAGCATATTTTAATTCATTTAACTCCTGATGATTCAATCGCTTAGTGTAAACTACTTTTATAACTGTTACTTTATGCGTGCTATTAATCTACTGAAAAGCTTGCTTAATATAAAATATTAAATGAGGCTGTCCTTTGTAGGAGATGTACTACTGTGTTAAAGCGATCCCACTTTGTACAAATACTGTGCATCCCCTCTTCTTTATTCTGTACCCCATTTAATTCCTGCCTCAATAAAAGAAAGATTGACAACAAAAAAAATGCACTCATAAACGTAAGAAAAAAAGGGCAGGGTATAATCAGTCTCTTCAGGTGCTTCCTTTCTTCTCTTATTCCAAGATGAAAGCTTAGAACAAAGCACAAGAACAAAACATAGTGTATAGCTGTATGAGTTAAAAGATTAACTTTATTGAATGCACTTACAAAATAACAGTAGTAAAAAGGCTCATCAAATCAAACTCGATGTCTTCCCCACCAGGAACAAAAATAACCATCAGGATATGAAGACCAAGTAGATAAAAGAATCCACAGTTAACAAATCAATAATAGAATAAATCTTGCCACCCTACGCGTTTCGTCTAAAAGACTTCGTCAGGGGCTTGTGGCATCAATACAAATACAATTCACACACTGTAACGGATCGCCTGGCACCCCGCCTGGGTACCTCCGTTGAAGGATGCTCCTAGCGTTTCCTGAGGACTTCAAGCACTGCAGCAGACACTACAACCACCGAATCAGAGAAGCACATGAGTACTCTCAAGCATATGAATGCTGTAGACAGTTGAATAGGAAAAAACATACGAATAGGTTTACACTCCTAGCAGCCAAACTGGAACAGCATACAATAAATCCTCCCCCAATAATGAGACGACACTTCACTTTGAGGGTTAAGCAGGAACAGAGGGCTGGCACACCCAGCCTGGTTTTTATTGCAGTTGTTACAAATACAGGTCCGCCCACAGGGAGGTATAAAACAACCACTCACACATCAGTTACATCCCACATATTCCCTCCCCTTATCCTGAGAGGAAACTCAATTATACATACAGTTAAAACATACTTTCTACCCAACTTTCATAACTCTAAAACCATACATCACATTCACATAAAAATACATATCCACAATCAATCCATTCAGGGGAACAACATATTAAAAAAATGGCATGAATCAGACCAGGGGTTCAAAAGTTAGTAAAGTATCTTTTAAAACCCCTGCCAGCATGGCTTTCCGGCTCAGACCGGTTTCAGAGTCTTCTATTCTGGAGATAATTGAGAAGTAATTCAATTATCTCCCAGGACACAGGCAAGACTCCGTTATGCACATGGTGAGCACAAAGCAATAAAATACTATAAAATACACAAAGTCACATCTTATACATAAAACACAGACATGTCACATATCCCCAGATAGCTGGGATCTGAGCGCACAAAACTACCAAATAGCGCTCAGATCCTATTCACACAGTTCAATTGCCATGGAGCTGAAGTCTTTAACTACACGAATGGGCTCCATGGCATGGCTGTCTGGGTTAACACATTCACATAAAGTCGGGTCCATAGTCCAAAGGCAAGAGGCGGGCAAGCAGCCCCCTCCAAGGACACATGGCGAGGTCGGTTTCGCCACACACACACATACACTTTAAATACCCCACCTGAAAAAACTAAATACAAAAATAAATAATCATACGACCAATCCCTTTTCCGAGAGTCCTTCAAATCAATCCACCTGTGGGTAATCCCGTCCGTCAGACTTCTTTTCATTTTCACGCTTCAATATCCACGTATGCGTCCCAAGCCTCGCTTTCAGGTATCAACCAGAAGTGGCATGTCTGTAATGGAACGCAAATGCGTTCCACGTCTTCTTCGTACTCGGACGCCGAAAGAGGCAAACGGAAGTTCTAAATTCGCATTGGAACGCATATGCGTTCCAATAATAGCATAGAAGGAATCCATCATATGTAATAAGTCCATCATATTACAAAAAAAGGAAGAAGAAAACGGACATAAAAAAATTAACATAAAAAAAAGTATGTTAGAACAAAGGCAAATAAAAATAGTAAACAATTAAAAAATTCTAAAAAACAATTACAAGAACAGTGTCACGATTCCGGGGAACCCAACACGCTAACACACACAGACACACACACAGAAAGTGTGCAGTACCGGACCTTAGAGTGGCCGGGCTAAGCACACACAGAATAGTCAGGAGATAAGCCGAGTAAGGGGAACCAGAAAACAGAATAACGATAAACAAGCCGAGGTCAAAGGGTAGGAGAAAGTCACAAAGTCAGTATAACAAGCCAGAGAGTACATAACCAGAAAGCACACGTTCAGTATCAATACTATAAAGCAAAGACCACAACAGGGCACAGATAGACAGGAAAGGTAAGTATTTAAATCCTAGCCTGAATCCTGATTGGCTAACCACCAATCAGTATTAACAAACACACGTGGGGGATATCTATACCCCCCACTGTGTTTGTTGCACTGTAGCTTTAACGCCGGGTCACGTGAGTGACCCCGGCGCTTAGATAATAGTGCCGGCTCCCAGCGTGCAGCGTTAGACATGCTGCCGCTGGGAGGAGGAGAGGAGGACGCGAGCGGCGTCAAGAGGAGAGGACGTCGCTCGCTTATCGGTAAGGGGAGAGGGGACCACGGGCGGCGACGGACCGAGGGTGAGTGCTGCGAGAGGATTGCAGCCTCCCCTCACCGCTGCCCGCGGAGCCCTGACAAACAGTCCTTTTTTAATTTTAGAATTTTCTGTTTTATCTGCACTATGTGGTCTCCCTTTGTATTTTTAGGTTGTGCGTATACACTGTTGTTGCTATCCAGCACGGGGGAGTGATTATATACTGTGGAAAAGAAACATGTAAAGTCTGTGTTTATGTCTTGGGGATTGTTAAGGACTGTCCCCTGAGTGTTTTTAATGGCAGTTATCATGTAAGTTTTATTTTTAGGTCTGAGGGCCCTCGCGAGTAGTGTGTCCATTTTATTGGACTGTTCCTGAAACAGGACGCTGTCTGCTCACCCCATTTATAATCAAGTCGCTTATCATTCATCGGGTCTCCCTCAGTTCCATGGTCGTGATCAGGGTTGCTGCCTGTTTATGTTGCATTTTTGTTTTACGCAACTGTTTTTGCAGTTTGTTCAGTCTGTCATCTTTTTTTGTTGGGTTGCCTGCGTAGTTCTGCCTTGTGCGCTACCCATAGCGTTGGGGGTGACACGTCGGGGGTTGTATTTGTCTAAAAGTATTGTGTAATTTCCTGCTAAACTTGTTCCTTAATCTGCATGTCTCGAAAGACAGAGTTATTCAGTCTCCATCTCCATGGGACTTGTAGCATTTAAGTCGCCTCCTAGTATTAGTATACTTCTAGGTAGAGCTGCCGTCAATGCCTCTATTTCCATCCAGAATGTCGTTAGGTGTATTGGGAGCGTATATGTTGAGTAGTTGGTAGGTGTTGAAGTTGAGGGTTCCCGTCAGGGCCGCGTACCATCCATCAGTGTCTTTTTGTACTCCTGTAATTTGAAAGGGGCACCTTTTGTGTATCAGTATTTCTACGCCCTATATGCATATGCTCGGGTATGGTGCACGAGTTTTGGGTGCTTTTATTTATGATAGGTCACCTTTACTCCCGCGTGCGTGTCTGGGCTAGCGGGATCCTCAGACTTTTACTTTCCAGGTGGGGGGGAGTCGTGCTTGTAACGGATCACCTTCCGTTGACGGATGCTCCTAGCGCTTCCTGAGGACTCCCAGCACTGCAGACGACACCACAACCACCGCAGACGCAACAACCGCCGTAGCTTAACTGGAGCCGCGCCGTCTTCCTTCCACCCTGAATGAACCTCCAGCATTCAGGACCGTGTGGGAAAGACCTCTCCTCCAGGAGAGGGTATCAGGAACAAGAACTAAGTGATTAAAGCTGAAGGGAGTATGCAGAGCATAGCAATCCCCAGTGTGACATAGCAGTTCCCTCCAATAACGAGACAAGGCTACGTATTGAGGGTCAAGAAGAACTCTGGTTTAATGACAGGGACTCTGCTTTTATGCAGTGCTCCCCTGCAAGGGAGGCGCCCACAGGCAATTAGGTATTAACCAATCACATATCGGTTACATCCCACATATTCCCTCCCCTCTGCCTGGGAGATAATTGAGTTTCCTACTGTATCTACTCAATTATCTCCTAGCTAAAACTTATAAATTTTTATACATTTCTATAACTCCTAAAATATACATGTCACAAACATAAAACATACATTTTCATAATCAATCCATTCAGGGGAACAACATATTAAAAAATGGCACGAATCAGACCAGGGGTTCAAAAGTTAGCAAAAGTATTTTTAAAAACCCACTGCCAGCATGGCTTTCCGGCCCAAACCAGTTTCAGAGTCTTCTATCCTGGAGATAATTGAGAAGTAATCCAATTATCTCCAAGGACAGAGGCAAAACTCCATTAGCCACATGGTAGCAAAATACAATAAAATACATAAAAATACATACTGTTACATTTATCACATAGAACATACACATTCTACCTATCCCCAGATAGCTTAGATCTGAGCGCACATTATTACCGGATGGCGCTCAGATCACATACATACAGTTCAATCGCCATGGAGCCAAAGTCTTTCATACAGTCTTTCAGTATGCCGCCTGGGCTCCATGGCATAGCTATCTGGGGTAGCATGGCTTTAACAGTCTGCAGAAAGGCACAAACCAGCCTTTCGGCAGGGAAAATAACAGGTTTGAACTGCAGGGCCATAGTCGCAGGGCAGGAGGCTAGCGATAATTCCTCTCCAAAGCCCAGTGGCAAATGGCAGTTTGTCACAGTGCTCTAGAGGGGGAGACCGTTCCGGGCCTGCGGAGGTAATTGTTGAGTGGGATTGCGTGCGTATTACGGAATAAGAGGTGTCCATCGACCCCGAGTACCTACACCCATTCTGCTCAAGAAACTCCCTGAGCATGTGTGTTGATCTTGGGTCATCCCTAAGTGAGGCGGGGTTACAGGAGGGTCCCGGTGCTCCAGCAGTGCCTGGTGAGTTTGGCCTGGTGGGGTTGGTGTCTTCTTGCAGGCCACGTGCCGTAGGCCTTTGTAAGGTAAGCATGTCGGCTACTGATGGAGAGTCTCTGTGGCTCTTCTTGGTGGGTTTGTCGCTGGACATCAGTACCAGATCATGCTCCGTGGTTTGGCTGTTCACAGGAGTAGGTTTCTGTGCCGTTTGAGTAGGATGTAGCTGATTTCAGGGCAGTTTTGTAAGCTTCAGGTGCAGAGTGCTGGATCTCTACGCCCATTACGTTCAACGGTCAAACCCCGCCCCCTCCTGAGTGATGCTTCCTTGATGAGAACAGAGGGAAGGCTTGTGGAGACTCATTTTCTTTAAGCATTCAAAAACAATATAACACTAAATGGAAAGTGCAGACTCTACAGACACTCCAACAACTTCAATGAGATTATGCAGTTACAGTGTCTGGGCTGTTCCTTTAATAAAACTTACCTGCCTCACTGTGTGAATTTTGTTCATATAACACATCTTCACTGGATCCCCCATGACCATGAAACACCATGTTACCATTCTCAGGTCTTCCAGTTTCTAACTCAGAGAGGGTATCATCATTTGCATTGTAGCCAGTACTTTTACTATAATTTGCTGTTCTAGTCTCTTTTGCTGAAAGATTTTTATGTGAGGAATTACTCATTTTTGTTCTGCCATTATCTAGACTGTCCTAACTGATCCTAAGCAGTACCAATGGCATCTTGCTGTATTATGTAGTGATGCTTGTTTCTTTTGAGTTCAATGTTCATGTGTATCCGCAGGAAATACATGGATGCATGTCCTCTTGAGCACATATGCTGCCTTTCATATTTTAGTTTACGTTTTTCGGTGGGGTGAAATATTGAACAAGAGAAAGAAAAATGATGCAGAACATCTGATAGTTGGGGTGTGCCAATACTGTGCCAGTACTATCCAATACGTTTGGCAAGATTATCAAAAGTGCAACAAAAAGTGAAAAAAATTAACCTGTGGAAGTACATTTTAGACTGCATTCAAAAGGACTGATAATGACATCAATGTCAGATAGAGAGACCTATGTCTGAGAATCAAAAAGAAGGAACATCACAGGTGGAGAACTTGTGAACACCCTGAGGTGGAAGATGTGCTTACCGGGGGTTGGAAAGCTTAGCACTCCAGGTATTGTGGACTACATTCCCCATCTCTAACAGACATAATGGTAAAGAATCATAGGGGATGTAATCCACAACATCTGGAGCCAAAGGCTGCCTACACCTGATTCTTTTGCCATTCACGTTTAATGTTAGAACACCAATTATCTTACTAGTCTAGAAAGAAATAGCAGACTTGACAGCAGCCAGTTTAAAGTGCAGGGATGTAGGGAACTTCTTTTGAGTGGGTGGGTGGCTGGCTGTGAGGGAGTATATGAAATGTTGAGTATATCAAATGTTTTCATATTGCATTTCAAGCAATACAGTATTGTCCATTTACTTAAGATTGGATTTTGTCCACATGAACAAAAATATCCCGACTGACCAAAATGGCAATTAACATTTTTAATAAAGTCAATTCCAGTCACAGGCTGTTTAGTAGGCATGCTCCCAGGGGGAGGATACCCAGTGTATACCTGTCACTGGATGCAGAAAAAGCTTTAGACAGGCTGCACTGGTACATTCTCCTTGTGGTCCTAAAAAAAATATGATTTTCCCTATCTATGATACAAGCACTTTAATCAATTTAAAATATGTAAAGGAACTAGGCAGGAATGTCCATTTTTATCCTTAAAATATATTCTGGCATTAAAACTATTATCGGTATATTGTGATAACGCAGATATACATGGAATAAGACTAAATGGCACAGAGTATAAACCCACGCTTTTTGCAGATGACATACTCATTGCATTAGAACAACCTAATATCTCAATTCCAAATTGTTTTTTTTAAAAACTAGAACAATACAGAAA
Source organism: Pelobates fuscus (assembly GCF_036172605.1). Taxonomy (NCBI): domain Eukaryota; kingdom Metazoa; phylum Chordata; class Amphibia; order Anura; family Pelobatidae; genus Pelobates; species Pelobates fuscus. Next base: position 190,184,399 of record NC_086319.1, on the reverse strand, counting down.
ATGTTCCATGAATAGGCTAAATGTGATTAAAACGCAAATAGGACGGTGTTTGCCTGCTTTATCTTCATTGAAACAACAATTTTCTTATGATTGTATAACATATCAACTTAAATTTCTAGGAATTGCCATTACTCAAATACTAACATACTGTATATGGCAAATTACACTAAGCTTCTCAAAGATATATAAAAACAAATACAAATATTCCATTACAGGGGTTGCAATCTAAGCTTACCTCATGGTCTGAATGAATAGCAGCTATCAAAATGGTTGTACTCTCTAAATTCCAGTATCTCTTTAGGACCCTTCTGATTCAGATAACATCTACTTATTTTAAAGAATCCAAAATCAATGAATGTCTATGAGGAAAGTTCAGTGTCTGCATGCAGAGGGAGGAGATACTGACTCACAGGATGCTGTGTAGACATGTGCAATTCGTTTCGCTCCGAATAGGAATTCGGCCAAATTTCGGACAATTCGGAAATTCGGGTACTTCCGAATGTCCGAAGTGCCGAATTGCCGATGTCCCGAAGTTCCGAAATTATCGAAGTGCCGAAGTTCCGAAGTGTCAAAGTGCCGAAGCACAGTATTGCCCAAGTACTAATATACTTACCCAGTGAAAGAAGAAGAATGTTACATTGTATACAATTTTAAATAAAACGTATCAAACATAGCCAGGATTCACCTGTAAGCATTTGCAACACTTACAACAATCAAGTAACATACATTCATATAAAATGTAAGTTACTTGGCCAGTCAGTTTAATGACAGGAATGAATAAGTAGATAACTCCCTAATTCCCACGGTATTAGGGAGCTATCTACTAAAAGGCAGAAAGACCTAAATTGGTCTTTCAGCCAAATTAACTAATACTAAGTAAAGATTACTTAGTATTAGTAAATTATGCCCGTACTCGCTATAGCGCGAGTAGGGGCATGTCTATTAAACAGTGAGCAGCCTGTGGCTGCTCACTGTAACCAAAAAAAAAAATAACCCCCCCCCCCCCGGCTCCCACCCCTGAGCGGCGGGTGGGGGCCCAAATGTAAAATAATGGGGGACGGGACCTATTGTCCTCCCCCGGGCCCCCACCCCTGAGCAGTGGGTGGGGGCCCTAAATCAGAATAAGGGGGGGACCTAATGTCCTCCCCCTGGCCCCGACCCCTGAGCGGTGGGTGGGGGCCCTAAATCAGAATAAGGGGGGGACCTATTGTCCTCCCCCAGCCCCCACCCTTGAGCGGTGGGTGGGGGCCCTAAATCAGAATTTCAAAGTCAATTCCAGTCACAGGCTGTTTAGTAGGCATGCTCCCAGGGGGAGGATACCCAGTGTATACCTGTCACTGGATGCAGAAAAAGCTTTAGACAGGCTGCACTGGTACATTCTCCTTGTGGTCCTAAAAAAAATATGATTTTCCCTATCTATGATACAAGCACTTTAATCAATTTAAAATATGTAAAGGAACTAGGCAGGAATGTCCATTTTTATCCTTAAAATATATTCTGGCATTAAAACTATTATCGGTATATTGTGATAACGCAGATATACATGGAATAAGACTAAATGGCACAGAGTATAAACCCACGCTTTTTGCAGATGACATACTCATTGCATTAGAACAACCTAATATCTCAATTCCAAATTGTTTTTTTTAAAAACTAGAACAATACAGAAAATGTTCCATGAATAGGCTAAATGTGATTAAAACGCAAATAGGACGGTGTTTGCCTGCTTTATCTTCATTGAAACAACAATTTTCTTATGATTGTATAACATATCAACTTAAATTTCTAGGAATTGCCATTACTCAAATACTAACATACTGTATATGGCAAATTACACTAAGCTTCTCAAAGATATATAAAAACAAATACAAATATTCCATTACAGGGGTTGCAATCTAAGCTTACCTCATGGTCTGAATGAATAGCAGCTATCAAAATGGTTGTACTCTCTAAATTCCAGTATCTCTTTAGGACCCTTCTGATTCAGATAACATCTACTTATTTTAAAGAATCCAAAATCAATGAATGTCTATGAGGAAAGTTCAGTGTCTGCATGCAGAGGGAGGAGATACTGACTCACAGGATGCTGTGTAGACATGTGCAATTCGTTTCGCTCCGAATAGGAATTCGGACAAATTTCGGACAATTCGGAAATTCGGGTACTTCCGAATGTCCGAAGTGCCGAATTGCCGATGTCCCGAAGTTCCGAAATTATCGAAGTGCCGAAGTTCCGAAGTGTCAAAGTGCCGAAGCACAGTATTGCCCAAGTACTAATATACTTACCCAGTGAAAGAAGAAGAATGTTACATTGTATACAATTTTAAATAAAACGTATCAAACATAGCCAGGATTCACCTGTAAGCATTTGCAACACTTACAACAATCAAGTAACATACATTCATATAAAATGTAAGTTACTTGGCCAGTCAGTTTAATGACAGGAATGAATAAGTAGATAACTCCCTAATTCCCACGGTATTAGGGAGCTATCTACTAAAAGGCAGAAAGACCTAAATTGGTCTTTCAGCCAAATTAACTAATACTAAGTAAAGATTACTTAGTATTAGTAAATTATGCCCGTACTCGCTATAGCGCGAGTAGGGGCATGTCTATTAAACAGTGAGCAGCCTGTGGCTGCTCACTGTAACCAAAAAAAAAAATAACCCCCCCCCCCCCGAGCGGCGGGTGGGGGCCCAAATGTAAAATAATGGGGGGGGGGGACCTATTGTCCTCCCCCGGGCCCCCACCCCTGAGCAGTGGGTGGGGGCCCTAAATCAGAATAAGGGGGGGACCTAATGTCCTCCCCCTGGCCCCGACCCCTGAGCGGTGGGTGGGGGCCCTAAATCAGAATAAGGGGGGGACCTATTGTCCTCCCCCAGCCCCCACCCTTGAGCGGTGGGTGGGGGCCCTAAATCAGAATAAGGGGGGGACCTAATGTCCTCCCCCTGGCCCCCACCCCTGAGCGGTGGGTGGGGGCCCTAAATCAGTATAAGGGGTGGACCTAATGTCCTCCCCCGGCCCCCACCCCTGAGCGGTGGGTGGGGCCCTAAATTATAATAAGGGGGGGACTTAATGTCCTCCCCCCTGGCCCCCACCCCTGAGCGGTGGGTGCGGGCCCTAAACAAGAATAAGGGGGGACCTAATGTCCTCCCTCCGGGCCCCCACCCCTGAACGGCGGGTGGGGGCCCTAAATTGGAATCAGGGGGGAACCTAATGTCCTCCCCCCTGGCCCCCACCCGAGCGGTGGGTGGGGGCCCTAAATCAGAATAAGGGGGGGACCTAATGTCCTCCCCTGGCCCCCACCCCTGAGCGGTGGGTGGGGGCCCTAAATTTTAATAAGGGGGGGACCTAATGTCCTCCCCCTGAGCGGTGGGTTGGGGCCCTATAAGGGGGGGACCTAATGTCCTCCCCCCTGGCCCCCACCCCTGAGCGGTGGGTGCGGGCCCTAAACAAGAATAAGGGGGGGGACCTAATGTCCTCCCTCCTGGCCCCCACCCCTGAACGGCGGGGGGGGGCCCTAAATTGGAATAAGAGGGGGGACCTAATGTCCTCCCCCCTGAGCGGTGGGTGCGGGCCCTAAACAAGAATAAGGGGGGGGACCTAATGTCCTCCCTCCTGGCCCCCACCCCTGAACGGCGGGGGGGGGGGCCCTAAATTGGAATAAGAGGGAGGACCTAATGTCCTCCCCCTGGCCCCCACCCCTCAGCGGCGGGTGGGGGCCCTGAATACTAAAAGGGGGGGGGGACCTAATATACCCCCCCAGGTGATTAAGGGTCCCTAGTCACCCCCTCCCTCCCCAATAAAAATTATCCCCCTACCTATCCCCCTCACCCTAAAAATAATATGGGGGGGGACCTTTAACTAAGAACCTGTGTAAAAAAAAAAAAAAAAAAAAAACTTACCATTCGATGTTTTCTTTCTTCTAAAATCTTTTTTCAGCCCCAAAAAAGGCCAAATAAAAATCCATAATAACCGACGCAATTATAAAAAAACAAAAAAACGAGCGCAAAAAAAAAATCCGTCTTCACCCATGGAGGGCTCCGCGCAGACTGAGCTCTGCAGGGCAGGGGAAGGCTTATAAAGCCTTGCCCCGCCCTGCAATTAGGCTCAGAGCACTCTGATTGGTGGGTTTCAGCCATCCAATCAGAGTGCTCTGACAGGTAAATGAAGAGACTGACAGGTAAGTCTCTACATTTACCTGTCACAGCACTCTGATTTGTTGGTTTGAAATCCACCAATCAGAGTGCTCTGTGTCATTTTACACAGTGTGGGAAAGTTCTTTGGAATTTTCCCACGCTGTGTAATTTGACTCATAACTCTCTGATTGGTGGATTAAGTAACCAATCAGAGAGTTATGAGTCAAATTACACAGCGTGGGAAAATTCTAAAGAACTTTCACACGCTGTGTAAAATGACACAGAGCACTCTGATTGGTGGATTTTAAACCAACCAGAGTGCTGTGACAGGTAAATGTAGAGACATACCTATCAGTCTCTTCATTTACCTGTCAGAGCACTCTGATTGGATGGCTTTTTTATTTGCCCTTTTTTGGGGCTGAAAAAATAAGATTTTAGAAGAAAGAAAACATTGAATGTTTTTTTTTTTTTTTTTTACAGGTTCTTAGTTAAAGGTCCCCCCCTCATTATTTTTAGGGTGAGGGGGTAGGTAGGGGGATACGTTTTATTGGTGACTAGGGGTTTCGGGACCCCTAGTCACCTGGGGGGGTATATTTTTTATGGCCCCCACCCGCCGCTCAGGGGTGGGGGGCAGGAGGGAGGACATTAGGTCCCCCTTCCTTATTCTTGTCTAGGGCCCCCACCCACCGCTCAGGGGTGGGGGCCAGGACACTAGGTCCCCCCCCCCATCGCTAAGGGGTGGGGGCCAGGGGGGAGGACATTAGGTGTCCCCCCCAATCGCTCAGGGGTGGGGGCAGTGGGGGAGGACATTAGGTGTCCCCCCTTATTAGTATTTAGGGACCCCACTCGCTGCTCAGGGGTGGGGGCCGGGGGGGCTGCTCACTGTTTACTAGACATGCCCCTACTCGCGGTATAGCGAGTAGGGGCAACATTTACTAATACTAAGTAATTTTTACTTAGTATTAGCAAATTTGGCTGAAAGACCAATTCAGGTCTTTCAGCCTTTTGGTAGATAACTCCCTGATACTGTGGGAATTAGGGAGTTATCTGACAAGCGGCTGCAAGAGAAGTCCCGAGGTGCCGAAGTACCGAAATTCCCGAATTTCGGAATGACGAACCGAACCAAATTTTTTTCCCATGCACATTCCTAATGCTGTGCACAGTGCTGCCCTGTGCTCTGCTGACAGCAGATCTGAGTGGATGGAGGCATATTATGCCTCCATCAACTCCGAAGTCCCTCTGGTTCGCTCTGAGTGACTGCAACTGGAGATGTTCCTAGCTTTCAATGTAAACACTGTATTTTCTCAGAAAATACAGTGTTAACATGAGAGGCTGCAGGGAGCTATAGTTCTCACCTGAACAACCTCATTAAGCAGAGTTAATAACACCTGTTCAGCTTAGTTCAGCAACAAGGTACCGTGCAGGGAGAGGAGACAACCGATCCTCCCCCCCCCCACCCCTCCCCAACCACAGCTGGATTTGCTGGGAGTAGAGACGACCGGTCCCCCTCCTCAGCGGCCGTGTATCCTGCAGGGAGCAGAGACAATCGGTCTTGCTCCCCAGCGGCAGTGCCTGTCCTCAGGAGGCAGGACCCCTGGAATGGAGGGTGCAGATGGGACCGTGGTCTCTGTGCCTGCAGAGCATGGAAGCTGGGCGGCTGACTTGGTACCTGGATGCGGCACCCCCTGCTTCACTACCAGTTCCAGAAACAGGGGCCCTTATAGACTGGTCCTAGAAGGACATCCAGTTGACCGGTGCAGATGGGACCGAGGTCTCTGCACCAGCCCTACATGGATGCTGGGCAGCCGTCCCAGATCCCCAACAGCCTGAGCGGGAATACCAGGGGGAGAAAGTGGTCAATTCCTCTTCTCAACAGTGGATTCCCAACTGGGTCCTGGGTGTAGTGGATGGGACGGCAGTATGCACTGACCACATCTCAGCAGAAGAGCTGGCATCAGGGCAGAGCGCAGCTGACTTTTGCCCTACCTGTCCCTTTGTTCCAGAGCTTGACTACTCACAGGTCACCACAGCAGAAGTGCTGGCATCCAGGCAGAGCGCAGTTGGCCTCTGCCCTCCCCTTTGCCTTGGTCCAAGTCCTAACTACCAACAGGCCAGCACAGGGAAAGCGCTGGCTAAAGGACAGTGCCGTTGGCCTCTGCCCACTAAGCCCAGACCGCTCCACGACTGGGAGCAACGGAGAGACCGGGGGTGATGGATAACCACACAGCAACCTGGGACAGACAGGGCAGAGCATGGCACAGGAGGCTACCAGGTCAGACAATTGCTTTTGAGTGGGCTGCTTGACTAACTCAAGTACCGACTGGAAGTCTTCCCTTGTGGGGCGGAGTTGTGTGGCTGAAATGCCTCTGACACATGTTCCTGGAGGGGCCTGCTAGTTAGCCTCCTGCCCAAAGACTATGGGCCATGCAAAAAGCCTGTTAAAAGACTGTTCATGCCATTTCTCCATGCTGTTTGGTAACCGAACAGACGCACAAACTATGGACCACCAGAGAGCTTCTTAAGCCCTGTCATCACCTCATGACGAACAGCAGTGTTCCAATTGTTCATCTGGGTGGCCGCAATTTGTATGAACGGCCACGAGGTTGCAGCCATCTTGTTCGCATGAACGCAGGCAGCAGTGTTCATGGAACTAAAATAGGACACAAACTCCCGAGCACCGCTGGACTTCCATCATCGCGTGCGTTCGGTAGATCCTAGAACACTGTTCAGTGGAATCATTAGTCTGGATGATGGGAACAAGCTCCATGGTTCAAATATAGACTACATTTGGTAATTCTTTCGTTTTTATGTTACCGAAGTTGACCGACCACTAGCACTGATTTCATGGAACTGTTTTGTGCGTAGGATCATGTGTGCCGTCGATCAAATAATTGACTTCCATGAAAAACTCGAACCCCTTAACCAATCTAGGTGATTTTTGGATATGTTGGTCACCCAGATCGGGGCTATCAGGGGATATGAATTTTGTGGGGACGGCAAGATCCCAGCCAAGCTGCAGCGGCTAAGGGAGCTACAGTGGTTATGGTGTCCGGTGCGGTGCTTTTGGTACTCTGTGAGCACTACAAAGCACGATTGGCGTAGGTACCCAGCGGTCCGCCACATATGGCATAGCATATATAGCTCAATACTCATATCCAAAGGAAATCTTAGCTCAGGGCTCGACAAATCCCAGGCGCCAGGTCGCCATGGCGACTAAAAAATTTCAACCTGGCGTCTGGGATTGGCCAGCTCTTTAGTTAGTGCTAACGGCGGCTGTCACAGGAAATATTGTTGGCGGTGTGCGAGGGAGCAGAACTTTGCCTGCAGCTGCTCTCTCACACTGTCTTATGATGCCGGGAGCCGGAATATGATGTCATTCCAGATCGGTATCATTACAGAGAGCGAGGGAGCAGACAGTAGCTACAGGCAGAGTATTGCTACTTCGCACACAAAAAGAGAGCAGCCCCACTGGACCCCAGGAAAGACCCATTCAGCTCTCCAAAAGGTAGGAAGGCTGAGTGGGTTTCAATTAAAACAAAAATTTAGGTGTGTGTGAGACAGTGTGAGAGTGAGTGAGTGTGTGTGTCTGTCTGTCTGTCTGTCTGTCAGAGTTTGGGCGTGAAAGCCTGTATGAGTGTGTATGTGCTTTTACGTACCTGCCCCCTCAAATCGCATGAAGTGTTTTTACTCCCATTTTTCCCCCCATTTTCCAATGCCGTGCTAGTTTTGCCATAGCTGAGATTATCAATCTTGATGTCCGCTAAGCCAATGCTTTCCCTTTGGAAAGCATTGGGAGCATTTTGTGCATGCGCAGCAAATGTACCAATCCGCATCTCCTCATAGAGATGCATTAAATTAAGTAATCTCTATGAGGAACATTCAGTGCTTCCATGCAGAGATTGGAGACACGGAACCTGGGTGCTGCACACGGTGCAGCAGTGGCCCAGGACTCTCTAATGGCCGTCTGAGTAACTGTCACTAGAGGTGTTACTAAGCAGAAAAGGCAGTGTTTACACTGAAACCCCTGCAGGGACAGGCTATAAACACCAGAACAACTACATCCAGCTGTAGTGGTTCTGGTGACTATAGTGTCCCTTTAAGAATTGCATTTTCTCGTTGAAAATGTGACTGGCTCCTAACTTTTCTTGCTGGCTCCTAGATGCCAAACAAGTTTGTCACGCCTAGTCTTATCTACAAAAAGATTTTCTAAAAATGCCTCTACTGTAAATGAGCAACAGATGAGATTTTGAAAAAAAATTTTGGGGGGTTTTATGCCTCCCAAGAAAATTATATCTATATTGTATTCATCTGAATATATGTATGCTAACTGCAAAAAGCGATCATTTATACCGGCTTGGGGAAATTAATTAAGTATTTGCATTTACTGACGATATCTGGGGTGACATACTTAAAGGCCATAAACCGATTACGCTACGCACATTGAACTCACTAGGAAAATACTGTACATGTGGTACATGGTGCCAGTACGTCTTGCCCGTGGGAAAACCCGATGCTTCAGATTCACGTTAAAGATGTCATATACATTCTGGCACCATGTTACACATCTGGTGGTCCTGTCCTAAATTAGAAGCATATTGGGGAAATATAGCTGAAATTGTTTTTTTTCCTGTGCAGGAGTGCAAATCCAGTTCATCCCTGAAATTTACCAGCTACAACATTTTAATGTTTAAAAAAAAAAAAAAAAAAAAAACTCAACTAAATATTTAATGTGTCACATAATCATAACCACTTTAACAGTAATAACTAGGAATAGGCTGAATGAATCCACTTTAACTGCTCAATTGTGTATAAATCTGAAATAAACACATTAATTGCAGCAAGGAGAAAGAGGGGGAAAAAATGTTTTGGAGAGAAGCTTAGGAATCATACTTAATGAAAACCCAACATGCTTCCTTATAATAAGATCTGGTATTTCATAATCATTGAATAAGTTTATAGTTACTCAACTACAATCAGACAGCTAATTCTTATTTTTTTTAATTTTAAATTAGCCTAAAAAATACAATAGCATAAGAATATTGCACAGATTGTGGGTGTGTAAGTTTAAGTTTGATAGGACTCAACCTGTGAATTTCGTTGGCTTTAAACTTACATACATAGCTAACATATTAATGTTTTGCACAATGCAATACATATTCCCCTGTTAGCTACTTATTTAATCATTATTACCATCATACGATGCTATGGGAAGCATACTCGTTTTCCTGGCACTATAGTGCCCTGAGGGTGCCCCCACCCTTAGGGTCCCACTCCCAAGGCACTGAAGGGGGAGGAAGGGGTTAATCCCTTACCTTTTCTCCAGCGCCGGGACTCTCCTCACTCTTCTGACGTCCCTGGCTGAATGCGCATGCACGGCAATAGCCGCGCGCATTCAGCCAGTCCATAGGAAAGCATTCTCAATGCTTTTCTATGGAGGCTGGCGTCGTCTCACTGTGAAAAATCACCATGAGAAGTGCGGAAGTGCCTCTAGCGGCTGTCAACGAGACAGCCACTAGAGGCTGGATTAACCCATTGGTAAACATAGCAGTTTCTCTGAAACTGCTATGTTTACAGCAAAAAGGGTTAAACTTAGCTGGACCTGGCACCCAGACCACTTCATTAAGCTGAAGTGGTCTGGGTGCCTATAGTGGTCCTTTAAAGGTCATCAATTTTGATTTAGGTTTGTATGTTTAATGTTTACACACCGATTTATTACGTTCTATTGCTGTATCAATGTCAAAATGTCAAATAAAAAAATAAAAAAATCTGGGTGCTGACTTCAGTGATCATGGTGGTAGGCGCATGCATGTATGTGCAGTGTTTCATACCAAGTAATCTGCACTTTTGTGCTGAAGGCTAGTTGCACTCCCGGAACACAAGCAGTTGTTCAACCGCTCTTAGACCACCTAAAATCAAGACGAAATTCAGGCTGATACGGAACCTGCTCTGCAAAATCCAGAAATTATTAAACACTGTAAACTGTGTCTGCAGTTTGCAGTCTTTATGGTCTATATACTACACCGATGGATTTGCCACATTCAGTAAAGGTCATTTGAACTTTACTGAAGAACTCTACCAGTTGCACAGGACAATGATGGTCAGGAAGACATGATGGAGAAAAACAGGTGTGAATTTCTACTTTTTGCACAGCTCACAAATAAATATAAATAAAACTAAATATGATAAGTTAACATTAAAAATCCAGGGAAGTGACTGTTGCTCTTTAACAACAATCTTGACTAAACTGGATTTTTAGGCAAGATGTTGGTATATATTCAAAACACCTTATTAAGGTGGTGTGTAAGGACAATCTGTGTAATCAATTTTTTAATTTAATGAAAAATATGAACAAATTGAATGATGCAGCAAGGGGCTAAAATGCGTAAAATGTCTTACAGTAAAACATGAAAACTATATTTTTCATAATTTGTATATTTAATTAGGCTGTATTAAAGTATGCTAATTACTACTAATAAAATAGTAGTTTGAGATGTTCTCATCTCTTACCTTGCGATCGGTAAATCACATGCCAGAGACCTCATCTGCTTTAGAATAATTTCATAATATAGTGAAGGGATGATGGTCAAAGCAGGTTATCAGTGCACAGCAAGTATAAGAAGGAGCATAACATTGGTACCTGTATTCTGTACGTACTCTGTATGTACTGAGCATTCATAGGATTTAACTGTTCATGTAATTGGATCACTAATAGACCCAGAAGGATGCAGGTCATTTTCAGAGACCATCTGTCTGCAACTTGGTCAATTACTTTTTTCTTTCTTTAAAAACAGGTTGGTGCTTTAACACCAGAGTAAAACAAGGTGAGATATAGAAATGTAATGCGTAATTCTGTTGATAAAAAAAAATTCTTTATTTTACAAATTTAAAAACATAAATAATATTTACACGCATTGCCAACTCCAGCTTACAACAATGAAGTATAGATTACAAAATTCGTCAGGTAAAACTGCATGACTGTCATTTTCTTCTTTTTCCAATGCTTTCAGCAATTGTTTTTATCATTAACAAAATTGAAAATTCTTTTTTTTTTTTTTTTTTTAGCTTGGATAGGGCAGTGTTTGTTCACATTTCATTGTCACAGAGGACATTTAAAAAGAATTATAATATAAACTTACAATCTGGATAAAATAGTTTGAAAAGTTTGGGATTTTTAGTACTTAAAATGACAACTGTGAACAGGGTTTGCCTGTGCCCCCTATAAAACATGCAATTCCTGACAACTTTGCAAAACTGGTTACATAAATGAGGGGGAAAAAAAATATATCAAAATTTTGTTCCTCGCAATAAGATCTGCATTATTTTTTTTAAACAGAGAAAACCACCAACAGCAAAAATACTGTAGCAGGTTTTTTCCACTCAAAGAGGACATTTTAAAGAATCTTGTCTTAAGTTACCAAACTAATTGAAGGAATAATAATGTGGTGCTTAACTACAGATTTCATATCCGCATCTCTACCAAAATGTGGCCCACTGTTCTAGAACCATTTCTTTAAACTCCGTATGCATTGAATGACTCTTGTAGATGCGGAGACAAGTCATTGTGAGCCAAAATCAACAATCCATGATCTAATCCATAGCTAGTAGAAAACATGGGTGTTTGAAACAGTAAAGTAACATATAAACAGGTAACGTAAACAATAACATTTTGAACTTGGCACATAATGTTTCAAAGTGCATGTGTAGAGAACTCCAAATCATGTGTAAAACTACAGGCTTTAAAAAGGCTAGCTGCTTAGTTGTGTACTGTCCATTTATGCTGGGAGTTGGAATCTCCCTCTTCTAATATTTATTTCCAGAGAACAAAACAGCCCCTCCTCCACAACAACAAAAATCCATACAAAGTCTGCAATATACCCATCAAGGAAAAAAAAAAAGATACCATTTTGTTGCAGTGAGAATCTGCAAGTTATAACAATTACTTCTGACTTTTATGGTCCTTCTAACTCCAAAGGCTCAAATGACTGTTCCAATTCACACTCAATAACTACTACTACTGCTTTGCGTGACCTGCAATCTTAAAAGGTGCTTTATGTTAAATCCATAGATAGGAGGACAAAACATTTGCCTTATATCATGGCAGTTCAAAATCCACAGTATAATCTGGAATTGGCATGGGCACAGCACTCAAAATACCTAACCTGACATTCTTAAAAAATCGCTGCACAGTTTGAGTTCTAGAAAATGAAAGCTTAGTATGATTTCTTGAGCACACATCAATGGTAATCTGTGGAAGTAAAAAAAAAAATGCATATCTGATCATTGTTTGGTGGATCTATTTCTTTAAGATGCGGACATTTAATTTTACAGTTAAAAAAAAATTATATATAAAACAAAATGTAATAACTTGCTGAACAAAACAAAAAGAAGCAGTATATACACCCCAAATGTTCATTTTTTCCCCCTTTGCTGCTGGTTTCAGTAATGCAATGAAGATTAGATCCACTATTATAACTTTAGGTCTAAAAGGAAAAATCAACAAAATCCCAGTATTATACTTTGGGGATATAATTCATTGCCTGGTCACTGGAGTTCATGAAGATGGAAGGAAGCTATTTCATTGCTGTCCATTGTTGATAAGAGACATAATGCTCATTTTCTCCTCTGCCTCCTCATTAGATTTTGGTGCCACCCCTGTTCCCAGTCCATAAAGTCGTCCACAGTACTTGGCGTCATCGATATGATCTTCAAAAAATAACTAATTCAAGAAAGCAAAATCATGAGATGATCATCATTTAACCCCTTAAGACCGCAGCCAAATGTACAAGTTGTGATCCAAAAAAATTTAAACAAACCACAGAATTTTACTATATGTCTGTTCAACAATAATTTACCTCTTTCATATTAAATGCACCCACACTTGATAGAGATTGAGATATAGATATATATCTATATCTATCATTTTATTCAGGGGAACAGGGCTTTCATTTAACATCAAATATTTAGGTATGGAACATTATTTAACCCATTAAGACCGCAGGGCGTACTATTACGTCCTTTTTAAAGCGGCTCTAAACGCCGCAGGACGTAATAGTACGCCCTCCGCTCTTTTTTTTTTTTTTTTTTTTTAACTTACCCGGTCGCCGGCGATCGCGGTTGGGGGGACTCCCAGGGAGCCCCCCGCGGCACCTCCGTCCTCTTCAGCCCATCCCCCCCCCAGGCCATGTGAGAGTGAGGTCCTTGCGAGGACCTCACAATCACATGGCCGGGATAGCTGCCTGGTGCACTGCCAGCAGGGGGACCAACTGTAATGACAATTAGTCCCCCTGCTGGCTGAAAATCAAATTAAAAGAAGTGTAAAAAAATTATATATATATATATATATATATATATATATATATATATATATATATATATATATATATATATATATACACACACACACACACACACACACACACAGTCTAGGTGTATTTTAATATTAATATATATATATATATATATATATATATATTAATATCAAATTACATGTAGACTGATACTGATTAAATATATAATTGTTATATATATATTTATATATAATATAAAAAAATATGTAAATACGTAAATACGTAAAAAATAAAAAAATAATTAAAAATAAATTAAAAAATATATAGATGTGTTTTATTTCGTTCTAACTGTATTGTGATAATATATATATTTACATCAAAATACACGTAGAACGAATATATATATACACACATATATATATACATACATACATACATATACACACACATATATTAATTCTACACATATATTTATGTAATAATTTTACATAATTAGGTATCCTAATTAATTACAATTAGCGGGACCTGCCTGACAACCCATGCCGAAAGTATAGGGAATTTAATTTGCGAGCACTATATTTAACCTTATAACTTTCCAAGACACCATAAAACCTGTACAGGGGGGTACTGTTTTACTCGGGAGACTTCGCTGAACACAAATATTAGTGTTTCAAAACAGTAAAATGTATTACAACGATGATATCGCCAGTAAAAGTGAAGTTTTTTGCATTTTTCACGCACAAACAGCACTTACACGGACGATATTATTGCTGCAATACTTTTTACTGTTTTGAAACACAAATATTTGTGTTCAGCGAAGTCTCCCGAGTACAACAGTACCCCTCATGTACAGGTTTTATGGTGTTTTCAAAAATTACAGCGTCAAATAGAAGGCTTGTGTTTCATTTTTTTCACATTAAAATTCGCCAGATTGCTTACGTTGCCTTTATGACCCTATGGTAGCCCAAGAATGAAAATTACCCCTATGATGGCATACTATTTGCAAAAGTAGACAACCCAAGGTATTGCAAATGGGGTATGTCCAGTCTTTTTTAGTAGCCACTTAGTCACAAACACTGGCCAAAATTGGCGTTTTTTGCATTTTTCACACACAAACAAATACTAACGCTAACTTTGGCCAGTGTTTGTGACCAAATGGCTACTAAAAAAGACTGGACATACCCCATTTGCAATACCTTGGGTCGTCTACTATTGCAAATGGTATCCCATTATGGATGTAAATTTATTTCCTGGGCTACTATACAGTCTCAAAGGCAACGTAACCAATCTGGCGAATTTCAATTTCAAATGTAACACGCTATATTTGACCCTGTAACTTCCCAAAACACCATAAAACCTGTACATAGGGGGTACTGTTTTACACGTGAGACTTTGCTGAATACAAATATGTGTATTTTATTGCAGTAAAAGCAAACAGTATTATGACATTGACAGTTAAAATGTCATGTAGAACTAAAAAAATAAAAAAAAATTATTTTCTCCCATTTTTTTCACATTAAATTATGTTTCATAGCTAAATATTTGATATTAAATGAAAGCCCTGTTTCCCCTGAATAAAATTATATATAATAAGGGGGGGATGCATTTAATATGAAAGAGGTGAATTACGGTTGGACAGACATATAGCGCAAATGCCAGGTTTTGTTTACATTTTGTTTTGTTCACAACATGTACATTTGGCTGCGGTCTTAAGGGGTTAATATGAATAGAATATGAAAAAAATGAGAGAAAATATTTTTTTAAATTTTCTTAGTTCTATGAACTATTTTAACTGTGAATGTCAATACAGTTTGCTTTTACTGCAATAAAATACACATTTGTATTCAGCGATGTCTCACGTGTAAAACAGTAACCCCTATGTACAGGTTTTATGGTGTTTTGGGAAGTTACAGGGTCAAAAATAGCATGTTACACTTTTCAGTTTTTTCACATTGAAATTCGCCAGATTGGTTACGTTGCATTTGAGACTGTATGGTAGCCCAGGAATGAGAATTACCCCCATGACGGCATACCATTTGCAATAATAGACAACCCAAGGTATTGCAAATGGGGTATGTCCAGTCTTTTTTAGTAGCCACTTGGTCACAAACACTAGCCAAAGTTAACGTTAATATTTGTTTGTGTGTGAAAAATGCAAAAAAACTCATTTGGCCAGTGTTTGTGACTAAGTGGCTACTAAAAAAGACTGAACATACCCAATTTTGCAATACCTTGGGTTGTCTACTTTTGCAAATGGTATGCCATTATGGGGCAATTCTTATTCCTGGGCTACCATACGGTCTCAAAGGCAACGTAACCAATCTGGCGAATTTCAATGTGAAAAAACTGAAATGCAAGCCTTTCTTTTGAAAACACCATAAAACTTGTACATGAGGGGTACTGTTGTACTCAGGAGACTTTGCTGAACACAAATATTTGTGTTTCAAAACAGTAAAAAGTATTACAGCAATATAGTTGTCAGTGTAAGTGCTGTTTGTGTGTGAAAAATGCAAAAAACTTCACTTTCACTGACGATATCATCGTTGTAATACATTTTACGGTTTTGAAACACAACACAAACACAAATATGTCTCCCGAGTAAAACATTACCCCCCATGTACAGGTTTTATGGTGTCCTGGAAAGTTATAGGGTTAAATATAGTGCTAGCAAATTAAAATTCCCTATACTTTCCGCCAGGGTTGTCAGGCAGGTCCTATGCGTTTTGTGCCTATAAAGAAACTTCCTCAGGGATCAGTACAGAACAGAGTGTTGACCCTAAGGAGGCTATAGCCCCCTCCCTCCCCACCACCTTCAAAAAAGGGACCTTTGGAGCGCTTGAAATTCGGCAAGTTTGTTTCACGGTTCTCACCGTGACATCCAGATGGCCAGGTGTGGCCATTTCACAATGCCAAAAAGGGGATTTGAACTCTGGACTCTTGCTGCCTTAGCCCTGCTGTCTTTCCTCTGAGCCACACTTCAGTTCATGTTTCTGCCGGATGTCCTATCCTGCCTTGTCTGCAGCATTAGGGGGCTGGACTTTACTTGTGGCTGCTCCTATCTCTTTATCTCCACCTAAGGTAGATGGCTCATTAGCAAGGTATTTAAACCTGCCTCTCCACGAGAACATGGTCAGTTCTTTGATTCTGGTCATTGTGTGTTGTTCCTGTTTTGGCTCCTCAAATTTGTTCTCCAGATTGACCCTGGCTCCTGACCTTGACTTCCCTCCTTGTTTATCCTGACCTCTAGTATCCTCTGACTTTGGCTTATCCTCGACAATCCTTCTGCTTGTGTCCTGGTCTGTACTGCAAATTGGAGCACCTTTCATGCACAGCCCCTGTGCACAGATTTACAGTCCTGGTGATTTCTAACCTTATCACTTTGGACTGTGTTTATCTGGAAGTGTGAGCACAAATCTCTGCCTACCGGACTCCCACCTCAGGTAAGACCCTGACAGTTTGTGAGTGTTCTATATTATTGCAAGATTATTCCAAGTTTAAACAATATCACACTGTTTTGCTTGTTTTTAGAATCATATCAGCTGTATTTAAAGTGCTTTTGTTTATTCATTGTTTTACCAAAAAAAAAAACAAAAAAAAAAAAAACACCACCTTGGAGGTGATCTGAGGAAAGCTAAACATAATTAATTTTAAGTAATTTTTGTTTTGCACTTTTTTTTTAGTGGTGTAGGTTTGGTTGTACATATCTTTATTTCTGTGCATGTCTAACTATTACCAATAGAAAGCCAGTAAACACTCACCTCTTTCATCCGGAAAAAAGCCATGCCTGTCAGTAATGAGTCAGACCCAGCCTGATGCTGTCTACCAATCCTTTGCAGGTCCAGCTGGTCAGCAACCTCCTGCAAACCTCCCTGCATAGTAGACCAAATGAAGAGCAAGTAAAAATGCAATCTGGTTGAGATACAAGGCTTTCCCCCCCAAAGGAATTACGATATACAAGAATAAGAGTCCAGTCCCATGATGCTTTAAGAGCGTTCATGCATGCTCAACATCTGTTTGATCATGTGTGTGCATGTATGACACTTTCCAGGCACGTGCCCTTATGATGCAAATAGACTAGTCATCTATCTACACAAAGAGACCAGGTACCAAGTCATCTGTAGCACTTCCAAAAGACAAGCCAATTTTACCTTTGTTACTATTAACATGAAAAAATATTTGAACATTTTTGAAGAAATGGTTAAGCAGCTTTACATTTTGTTTTCCTTTCACACATGAGCAATTTGTGCATTAAAACAATTCCCTTCATGCAGTTGGCTTACTAGTTGCATTGGCTTTTATTAGTTGATGAGAAACGGCATTGTTGGAGGAATGATCAAAATATCTGATATATGAAATAACTATTGGCCAAGTTATAGAGGGGAAAAAAACCCTCTAAAAACCACTGCCTACTTTTACAGAGTAGATAGATATGGAAAGTTAGAAATTGAAGGAATGAAGCATGTTTGTACTTAAAAGAACCGCACACCCATGATGCATTCAATAAGCATGTAAGCTACAAGCATGATTTCTGAAGAAGCTGCAAAGCATTTGCACCATACAACTATTCTTCTTCCAACATGAAACGTAGTGGAAAAGCAACCTAAATACATCTCTCCCTCTATCTATGAGAGAGTGTACTGTGTTACCCCATGCATGGCTTCTCATGGAAAGCATTAACCCTACGATCAAGCTGCTGTACAGACCTTTACAGTTATTCTCCACGTAATCTGGAAGTTACAGTAGCTGCTGTACTGATCCATAAACCTCTGTGCTATAGGTGTTTATGGAATACTGCAGCTCTCCTACTACCAACAGGAGAACATGGCTCACTTCCTGTTCTATTACGGTAATCATTCCATTTTAATGTTTAATTAAATAGTACTAATAATGTTTACAAGTTTTACATGGGAGAAAGGAGGGGGGCACACACACCTTTAGGTTTTTGCAGCTCTTCATGAGATACTTGACATCATAAATTGATGGGAAAAATAGATTTAAGATGTGGAAAAACTCATGCTCCTCCTCTGGTAACCGAGAGTCTGTCAGGAGTTTCACCATGTAGCCAAAGTCGTAGCCACTGTTATAAAGTTTATTGTATAAGTAACCAATTACAACATTTTCAGTTAATTACCATTACTCTAACATAACAATAATCTTCAGTTATATAGTGGAATTTCTGGAATTTATAAATGAGCTTTAGAACAAAACAAAGTGCTGTATGTGTCACAAATTTGGTTGTCTTAAACTGTTGCAACTGTCTTTTTTGAAATGTACATTAAAAAAAAAAAAAAAAGAATTAGGAGAAATGAAAGGAAATCATAACGGCATAAATGCTCCTGCAGTAATGACTTTAAAGTAATACTTAAAACTATTTCTAACGCTATAGTGCCTCTGACCCTAAGCTCTACACAGGTCCCACCCCACTTACCTATAAGTCTTGCGATGGTCCAATCCACTGCTACTCATAGACCTAATGCATATGTGTGGCGAGTGCCACATGCATTGTTGCTTCCCCATAGAAAAGCAGTATAACAATGCTTTCCGAAGAAGGGGGAGTCATGTGACCAACTCTTACTCTGTTAGTGCAGCAAAAGCACCTGTAAAGACTGCCAGAGTTGGACTTAAATTAATACCAACTAGTGTTAGGAACATAAAACTGTATCCCTAACACCACAGTGTCCCTCTGCGCTCGCCCAAGAAAGGGAAAAAAAAAAAAACTATTTCCTAACCCGATTCCAGCTCTTCCTCCCGCAAAGTCACCGTGATACAGGAACCTAATTAGGGTTTTTGAAGCTGCTGGATGTCCTCATGCACGGTGTGAGAACGTCCAGCATCATCTTACATGTATGGGAGACAAGAGGCTGTCTTAACATTTCTCTAAAACGGTAATTTTTTACATTGCAGATTTAGGGGACTGGGTCACTGCACTCAGAACACCTCTTTGAGATGAAGTGGTCTGGGTGCCTATAGTGTCCCTTTAACTCTGCAATGCAATCATTGCAGTTTTGTAGAGTTCAAAAACTAGAGTACAGTATTAAAAGGACTCAGGCCACAGCACCCTGAGCACTTCACTGAGATGAAGTGTTGTGAGTGATTAGTGTCAATTTAAGGTTATGTACAATAGTGTGACATGTTTAAATATCAGATTCCACAGCAAACACATTTCAGAGCCTTATGTGTCTCTTTACTGTTTTCAAAATCTGCCACTTTTAAATACAACTAATCGTGTCAGCTTGCTGTTAAGTTTCAATGTCTTGTACTTTTAACACAAAGAATATATCCTGCTTAGTGAGGGCTCGAGAACCCAATTAGAATAAAGAGGAACGGTTACTTTAGAAATGTTAGCATAAAATAGTTAACCAAACATTATTGGCTGTGCTAAATTTTTTCTTCACTTCTCATTACTTAGAATGTGGTTATTTATTAAACATAGAAGTGCAGAGAATACAACAGAAAATTGCTAATTTTAGGTAACAATAGAAGAATAATTTACACTTAGAATCCAACTTGACCGGTTACATATATTTAAGGTATCACACATTTATAAAATTTTGGACCATAATAATCTGATGAAGATATTTTATTATACATACAATTCCAGATTACTTTGTATCATTATTCCCCAGTTTTATTTCTGTTTATACAATATTGTAACATTTTAGGGTCATTATATTGTTAACATGTTTTAATGATTCCATAAAAAAAAAAAAAAAAGTATTTAAACAAATTAGAAAACTAAAAACGCAGCTACTTTTCAAGCTCAAGTATTTAGGGCTAAAACATGCAATGGTGTACATTCCACTCAATCTATAAGCTTGCTTTATATGTTAAAACAGAAAACTTGCCACAATAAGTTCTCTCACCTGTGAAAAGAAAGCCACTTCACATTATCACAAAGTACTACGCCAGAGGTCATTAGGAGCTCAGCAAACGTCAATGTGTCTATGCCTTCTTCTTCGTGTTTCTGGAATTGAAGGCCAGAGTTTGCCAAAAGATCAATTGAATCCTGGGAATACATATCCTCTCTGCAAAGCATTGACGGAGAAAAGATCAGACATAAAAATGCTATTAAAATACCCAGTGAATGGCAGTAACCGGAAATTAGGAAAATGCCATTCAATGAAGTATCATCATTGTACATCCATATGCATCATGTTCCATTTTATTCAATAATATGCTTACAAATAAAATGGTAACCATTTTTTAAATCAAGACAAATTGTATTCTAGTACACGTTTGCCCCGTGGGCTTATTGACTAGATGCCAACAGCTTAAAGGACCACTATAGGCACCCAGACCACTTCAGCTTAACCCCTTAAGGACCAAACTTCTGGAATAAAAGGGAATTATGACATGTCACACATGTCATGTGTCCTTAAGGGGTTAATGAAGTGGTCTGTGTGCCAGGTCCCTCTAGGGTTAACCCTGCCTGCTATGTTTACATATGGGTTAATCCAGCCTCTAGTGGCTGTCTGACAGCCACTAGAGGTGCTTCTCACTGATTTTCATAGTGAGTAGATGCCAGCATCCATAGGAAAGCATTGGGAATGCTTTCCTATGGACTGCCTGAATGCGCGGCTCTTGCGCTGGAGAAAGGCAAGTGTTTAACCCCTTCCTCCAGCTTCAGCCCGGCGGGAGGGGGGCCATGAGGGTGGGTGCACCCTCAGGGCCCTACAGTGCCAGGAAAACAAGTTTGTTTTCAGTGCACTATAGTGGTCCTTTAATTGTCAAACATTTAGAGAATTTGTACTTTCCACTCATCATTTACTACTACTTTGAGCCTTAGAGAAGGGGGGAAAAAAATCTCTACACTGTCCTAAAAGATTGGCCCTTTAGGTGGTGATACATTTCTTTCATAAATTAAACAATTATTTGGTTATACAAAGAGTGCGTGTGAGTGGTCAATAGACTCAACAGCTATTTAATAAAAGAAAGAATGTAGTTATAAACTGAAAAGCAGAAATTTGACTAACCGTAACGTAAATTATTTTTTCCTTAATATAGTGGCAATACAAGTGGGATGAACTTTCTAGTGCTAGACAAGATACCTTGCAGGGTTGAGAAAAAAAGGATGGGTGCATCACAAGACGACAGCCTAGAGCACCTTACGAGTCTACCATTGACATGTGTAAATGGGCATCCTTCGAATCCAGAGTCGCCATAAAGCCTTTTTGTAGCATGTGGGT
This sequence comes from Pelobates fuscus, assembly GCF_036172605.1. NCBI lineage: Eukaryota > Metazoa > Chordata > Amphibia > Anura > Pelobatidae > Pelobates > Pelobates fuscus. The sequence goes on along the minus strand of NC_086319.1, from coordinate 190,162,790 downwards.
GACACAAAGAATGGTCTCTATATAAAAACTTTGGTATTGAATGCAACTGTTCACCCCATTTTATATCTAGTACAGGATGAAATGAAAATTATTATTTTGGAACCAAAAACAGACTTGAGTATACCCCTTAGAACTCATGTTCCATTGGGACCTTTTTGAGAACTCCTTTTCTTAACAGTATCAGGGATTCTGATAGAAGCGCATCTGTTTTGAATGGAGATGGGTAAAAAGAAACCAGGAATTTTGGCACAGGTCTTTGCAAACACATGAATTTGTACCAGTCTGCTATTGTGCTTAAAATCCACGGATGCTTAAACAATTGCAGCCTTCTTCCTACTTTTCTGACATCAAAAGCTCCCATTATCTTGTCTGTTGATCTGCTTGTTATGGAACGTTGTGTCCCTTTTTATTTATCGAAATTGCGAGCATGGTCCTGATATGGAAAGGATGTTTGGTTTTGAGATTGGAGTCTTCTTTTCCACAGATATCTCTTCTCTTGGAGCAGAGCCTTCCTGGTTTTGAACATTTGTTTTATGAGCTCTTCTAAAGAATCACCAAACCGCTTACTTCTTTCAAAAGTTAATTTGCACAATGCCGATTTAGATGCAGTATCTGTCGTCCATGAACGGAGCCATAGTTTAGAGATAGCATCCTGCGCATCTCGCTTTCCAAGGAGCTATCAGACTGACTACTCCAAGAAACAACCCATGTGCATCACCAGCATAGGAAAAAGACAAAAAAGGGTTACCTGTCCGTTCCGTCAGCGGGACAAGAAATAACTGAGGTAACTTTGGGAATGGCAGCATTTATAGGAAGGGTTAACGATTGTTTTAAGCAAGAGAATATTTCTGGCAAAAATAAGTAATTTTTTTTCCTGGTGCCTGCCTATATGTCTAACGGGACCAACCGTATATGAAATTAAGAGTTATTGCATAACATGTTAATTGGCTGAATAACCCTTTTTGATTTCAATGGAATTCTCAAACATTTTGTTTATTAAGTAACAGCTAATAATATTACAAACTGGGGCTTAAAGTATCCCGTTAATCATTTGAACAATTTTAGCTAAAAGTGGTACTGTTATGTTATACTTACCGTACCTTTTTCCAATCGCTTCCTCTTCCCTACTCTGTCTTCCTTTTCCTCAATCTATTTCTAACCAAAACATTTTTCTTAAGCCGGACACATCTTGGCATCACGAGATGCTCAACAGACCTTAATATAAACTATATTTTAATGTCTATATTATATAGGTGGTTGTTTGGCTCTCTTTTCATTGATTATTTTTATTTACAGAGGGTTAAACTCCAACTGTTTTTGGTAGCTTTTGGCCTTTTATGTTCTTTGTTTTAAATTTTACATTTTGGTATACAGATCATTATAACATTATTATGGGGTTGGGGAAACACACTTACGTGAGGTTAAATTTAAAGTTGAACTGCCATGTGTTGGTCCCAGGTGGGTACTCCCCCTTCTCATTCATGAAAGTGAGTCCCAGCTGAATTATCTTTAGTAAGTCTACATTACAACGTAGCAGCTGGTACTGGTAGTCTATAGTGCTTCGAAACTCTCCAATCGGCCTTACAACAACCCCAGGAAACTCTGTATCCTATAGATATATAAATAAAACTTACAATTATTTCATATTTCAACAACTTAGAAAAAAAAATATATTTTTACAATGCTACAAATGAGCAGTGTTCTTTTGAATATGCCACTATACAGAACCGAACCAACGCAACGCTTTATAAGTCAAATAAGAAATGTACACTTCCAATCTGTGAGAGGTATGAAACAGAAAAAACAGGGTGAAAATGTTGCAAGTGGCAATGTACAAGTTATGAGATTGCATGAATTGGCCCCAGCAACACCCTATAATGTATGCATGTTCAGGCGAGTGCAGCCTCTTGGATATAGATATAAATTCCCCGGTTTTTCACCCCTCCCTGCCACAGGTGCCTCATTCAAAGGCCCTATTTAACATTGACTTGCAGAGAGTCCCAGGAAAAATAATAAATAATAAATGTCCCAAGTAAGTGGATTCATCTCATAAGAGCAGTTATTAGGGTGTTAAAGTAGGACCTGCCAAGAATTGGGTACATTGATGTTATGGCAGGCTTATGCAATGTATGATCATATACTGTAACTAAGCCACCATTATTTTTTGCCTAGGTGAGGTGATTTTGAGACTTAAAATTGCTATTTAGTGACTGAGTGCACTGGATCTTAAATGAATTGACCCCAGAACCCTATAATGTATGCATGTCCAGGTGAGTACAACCTCTTGTATTAATCTATATCTGTACATGCAATGGAAATAAATTATTTTGCTTGAGGACTGTCAATGATGCAAATTTGGATATAAATAATTCAGGGAATTGCCTTCTCTCAATTGTAAAACTATATCAGTAGGCATTTTAATAGCAATATAAATTGCAATAAAATACTTAAAATACCTTTGAAGTGTTAAAATAAGTCTCCATTGAATTAGGGAATACATGCAACTACAGTTAATATACTTCAGCTATTATGACCTTAAAGGGTTACTTCAACCAGAAACCAGTGTTATCATAAAACATTGGCTTTGGTTAAAGTAATCCTTTCAGAGTAGGTTCACAACCTCCCTATTAAAATAAACTCACATCAATTAAATTGCCAAGTCCTGGTTCTCCCTGAAGCCTGACATCCCCAGCTTGCCGTTGATCCCCCTGGACAGGAGAGGGAGTGCAGGGAAGATGGATTGAGGGGAGGACAGGGCAGCACGGAAGAGAAGCTGTGTGTGCATCAGATGCCAATTTTGCCCAGAATTTGACATGAGCCAACCTTGGAACTGTGCTCTGGGCTGGTTAGTGATGCTGACAGCCAAGGGAATATTCGCTGTATTTCAAAGGAAAACACTGCATATGCAGATTTCAAGCATCATGACCACTCAAAGCAATGAAGTTGTCACGGTACTTGGAGTAACTATAAATATGACTGTCTAATCAACACATACTCTTAAAAGGGACACTAAAGGCCCCAAAACCACTACAGCGTAATGTAGTGGCTCTGTGCCATAGAGACTGGCACTGCACACTCAGCAGTGTAACTCTAAAATTACATATCTAATCCGGTATTCAATTGCATTCTCTTTTGGTAGCTCTAGATAAAATTGAAGGCAAGAGCTAACATTGAAGAAAAATGGTCTAAATTAAGCTTTCTTAATGCTTGGTTGCTCTAAAACTGCAGTGCTTCCAGTATGCAAGCCCATTTAAAAGCTGGTGTTTTACACTAAAGCAATAGTCTCAAATGTTCTTGCGGAGTTGCAGAAGAGGACTTGCAAGAGTTCTGGTCTAGTTAATATTATATGCATATTGGACATCTGTCGTCAGCACTGTCTATGCAACAACAAATCATTCCGAGCTATCCTCGTAAGCAGCAAGGGAGTAACGTAAGTGGAGGAGGATTGGGCTGAGGGGGGAACATGGCCTTGGCACTTGAACAGAACAGTTTTTTAGTTTTATTAATTTTAAGTTGGTGGGCCTGGATAGAGAGGGTTACTCTAACCAAAAACAACGTTTTCTTAAAATACTGGTTTTGGTTGGAGTAACACTTTAATAAATGGAGATATCAGCGCATGCTCATCAGCATTCCAGGAGCTGCAGGAACCAGATTGTATTCCTATGCAGTGGACTTTCGACTCCAAAGCAGTCACCGGTAAAGGACTTGGCATGTAAAGTAAGTCAGTTAGCATTGGACTCCTTGCATCTAGGTTTGATTGAATTATCCCCTGTATGCTGTTTTTTTTTTTTAAATCAACAGAAGGTCAGTAACTGTACAATGCTTAGAATATGTATATAAATAAAATAGTTATTGCAATGTGGATGTGTACTGAACATGAGTGGTCATACTTGAGTAGAGTGAAATTCAATCATTTGTCTCTATTAGACAAAGTAAATAAGTGTCCAGCTAAATGGACAATTCAAGCACAAAAATCACTTTATCTTTAAATCACTTTGTTTATGCAGGCCTAGATACGCATCCCCACTTGTGACTCACAAAGCCTTAATGGGGAAAAAGAAGGTTTTATTTTCAAATTGAAAAATAAGAAATGATCCCAAGGCACACCATAGAGTGTGCCTTGTGATTTTTTTTTTATTACATGTATATATCTGGTATGGGAACAGATTCTCTTCCTTTGAGAGCACCCTGTACCTTATAAACCACACACTTATTACCCATTTTTCAGTAGAGCTTTACCTGTAATTCTATGTTTATTTTCAAATTGACCTTACAGCACAGATTACTTTAGGTTCTTTTAACATATTAGTTGAACTTTAAAAATACACTGGAGGCTGCTGTAGATTCAAGCAGGCCATTAACAGAGCAGGATAGAAGAACTTCTCAATAAAAAAAAATAAATAAAAAAAATTCAGAAGCCTACAAATCTAACTTCTGTTTCAGGAAGTGTGTAGGTCACAGCCAATGGAAGTGTGGCCAATGCTGCATAAACAATTTAACTAAAAGGGGTTACTCGAAGCATCAGTACTTTCATGGTACCTGAAGTCTGCATATGCAGCGTTTCACTTATTGCCAATCATTTGCTGGAAACCTTTTAATCTTGAGAGATAACCTTGCAGGGGGAATTATATATACAAAAAAAAAAAAAATTAAGCTCATGTTATATGGGTGCTTAGAGTGTTCCTTTATTGAAATGATTTTGGGACACAGACAATGTTCTTGTAGCATTGCTACTGTAAATAGCGATGTTTCTAGAAAGCAAAAAACTGTTCACATTTTGCAATTTCCATTACAATGAGGGCTGCAGACTAAAACAGATTATGGTTCTATTTTTATAGTGTTGTCATAATAATATAGTATTTAACCAGGAAAGGTACATTCAGATTACTCTGGTTTGCAAGTAAGTCCTGGGGATGTTACTTTTGCCCAACATCCAGGGAATTTAACCATTACCCAATTTAATGGTACTCATTTTACCTACCTCGGAAGGGCTGAGTCAACCCGGAAGGGATTTTAACCTGTGACCCACAAGGGTCAGATTCTACTGATGATGCATTAGCCCACTAAGCACTCTCACCAGCCATGATTGATATCCTCACCAACAACTGGTCAGAAGGCGGATGGTCAATAAGCCAATAACAGGCTACATCAAACAGTTAATCTTAGATTGAACATGGGAAATTCTGGGGGAGAAGTCTACTGCTCTGACAATTTTATAATAAAGGAACACTAAAGGGTCAGAAACACAAACATGTTAAACCATATAGTGTTATGAGTGGCTTACCTCCCCCCCTTGCAAGGTAAGGAAACGTACCTTAATTCCATGTGCCAGCAGTGGTCCCGCCCCCGATTCGCCTCCTTGGTTGACATCCTCAGAATGGATGATCTCAGCCAACCCATCAGAAAAGCATTTGATTGGCTGAGATTATCAAGGGGGCAGGACCAAACATCACCCTGGCCAATCAGCATCTTCTCACAGAGATACGTTGAATCAATGCATCGCTATGGGGAAAATTCAGCGTCTCCACGCTGAATGGCACTGCTGCACATTGTGCAGAACTGACCCAAGAAGAACCTATAGTGGAAATCTAAGTGACTGCCTAGGCAGCAATGTCTTTTCTATGAAAAGGCAGTGTTTACAGCAAAAAGGCTGCAGGGACAGGCTAGACTTACCAGAACAACTTCATTAAGTTGTCCCTTTAACACTGATACGGTTAGCTTTAATACAGAATAGTAGCATTGCTGCTACTTAACATTTATCTTGTCACATTTAACATTATATACAGTTTAATAGAAATATGACCAAGGATTTTCTTGAATATGCTGGCATGGCATAAAATAGTAATAATATTCTATAATGCATCACAAAATAGTAACAGGCTTCTGTACTGTTTGGGAAAGATCAATACTGGCATAAGATCGCAGTCAGCTAGTTCAATTAATCAATGATTCGAGTAGGAGAATATTTACCAGTGTTCTGAAAAGTGACAATTAAATGTTGAACTTATCAAAGTTACTTTTTTTTGATAGTAAGTTTCCGACAGTTTTTACAAAATAGTGGTGGAAGAGTTCTGCCACTTTTCTCTCGAAAAAAATTAAATAAGTGGTAGAGATATTCATAATACAATTGCGACAAATAACATTAGTTTAAAAAATAAATAAATAAATAAATAAAAAGGGTTGCACCAAAAACTACACAGAAAAGTGCTGTCAACACTTTGATAAAATTTCCCCTCCAACATATTTCTACTGTAGAGCTTACAGATCTGAATTGGGTGGCACTAATTGTGGCAGCTGACACTCTCAGCACCCACTGCTAATTAGTGACTGTAGGATAGCATTATGGCCTTACCATTGCTATATATCCATATGTACGGACAAGCTCCCTGATTTTACGCATCTCCTCCTCCAGGTTGATGGCCCATACTTCACAGATCACTTGACTATTATCCACCACAGCTGCTGGCATTGTTAACAGGAGGTGGTCTTGTGCCAGACACGGTGGTGTATCAGACCTGTGATTCACAGACAAGGAAAAAAAACACACATGATAATATTAAAATAAATTGGTTCAAACAGTGGTCACAGTTATGAGCACTACACAGAAAACTATCCCTGAAAACAGTGTTTTATTGAAAAAGTTTAAATATATATATATATATATATATATATATATATATATATTGTACACAACCTACATACAATATGTGAAAAAACTACTGAACATGTACACTGCCCCATACTCATTTATAATCTAGGAACATACCGTCTGTTCAAACCCCATTTATTTATGTGGCTGATACCATACGTAGTCACAGTGATATTTATGGATGATTATATTGGGAATACACTGGGAGTAACATTGAATAAGGAAGCTTGTTAAGCATGCTCCTCTCCAGGGCAGCAGCAATGGCTGATGTGAAGCCCAGCAGTGCTCCATACATGAAGCTCCATAATATCTGGATGTGGCCGCTCATGCCGATATGTGTCTGCCGTGTCCTGCTGGGGGAGATAAACCGTGTACCCCACCCGACTGCCTGAACTCACCGCCCGGGCTCTCTCCTCTGCTGCCGGGTTACAGGCCGCACAGACGACTCTTACTCTGCTGGCGCGTACGTCAGAGCTCCGTAACTTCACTCTATGGTGACGCGCTGTAAAGATGTTCCGGCGCTCTAGCCTTCTGTCTCTATGGTCAAGGAGGAAAAACAAATAATGGCGGCGGAATGGGTGGCCGTAGAACAAGACGAGGGTGGCTCAGTGCGCATGCGCAGGACTCATTCCCTGTCTATACCGAGTTATTCCACTGTCTGTTGCACAAGATCACATTTATCTTTCATTTAATCTTTTTTTTTTTTAACTAAATTATGTTGCTTATTTATTAACTGTCATTATATACTTGTGAAGAATGTTGCAAGGTATCTAATTTCTCTTTAAGTTGATCAAAATTAATATATATGTATATATTTTTTTGTTATGATTAACCCCTTAGTGACCAGACCGTTTTTCAATTTTACCAGGGCTGTTTTTACATTTCTGCGGTGTTTGTGTTTAGCTGTAATTTTCCTATTACTCATTTACAGTACCCACACATATTATATACCGTTTTTCTCGTTATACAGTCTTTATAAAGATACCATTATTTTCATCATATAATTTACTATAAAAATATCATAAACCATGATGAAGAAATGAAAAGAAAACACTTTTTCTAACTTTGACCCCCAAAATCTGTTTCGCATCTACAACCGCCAAAAACACCTGTGCTAAATAGTTTCTAAATTTTGTCATGAGTTTAGAAATACCCAATGTTAACATGTTCTTAGCTTTTTTGGGCAAGTAATAGGTATATAAGTACAAGTAGGACATTGCTGTTTCGAAATATATATTTTTAAAATGTATTAATAGTCACATTGTAACACTGTTAGCTGACATGAATGTTGTGGATCAAACCAAGTGTTTGTTTATTTGAGTATCTGCTCCCTTCCAAAATGTTAAAATAAATACGTGCACGCTTCTGAAGTGCACTAAGACACAGGTATCAGGTTAATGAAAAACTTTGGAATGTTTAATTATAACGGGGGCGGCAAGCCCTTTATAAAGGCAAAAATACATCATATGCAAAAATGTAGATAACAGAAAGAATACATCTTCAATTGGTTAGGTGTTAAGTGTCTTATCTAATGCACATCCTATGAGGCGTGATGTCACCATCATCCAGGGATTTTACTCCAGAGGTAGGCGCCATCTTGTTACACAAGGTAGTTAGTCGGTGGGAGGGAGTGCCCTAGCAGCCATTTTGAGTAAAGATTGAATACAGGTATACACAGTAAATAGACATTTTACTATCACTAATTTATATCCATAACAGTCCCCCCTTAAAATGACTATTTACTAACACTCTACATAGGCTACTGAATATCTAGATCTGTCCCTAAGAGGCTGCAGCACATCTGTCTAACAAGCCTTGCAACTCTTTTGATGCTGTGCATAAGACGGGCAGTGGCTTGTCCACTACCCCCCTCGCTACAAACTTTGCTAGTAAAGACAGACGCTATCCCTAAAAGGAAGTAGCTTTGGGATTGGTGTGAAGGAACTGCAACGGAGAATGAGGACTGTCATAGTCTTCGTCATCTATGTCTTGGTGAATGAAGGTCGGGGTGGCCTGATCTGCAGTCTTCTGTAGGCACTTTTAAATACAAGGTAGCACGCAACAGACAATGAGAGCAAGGATTACCAACATTATCAAGACAGCCACGCCTATCTGGGCCAAAACTTTCTGGTGTCAGGTAGTATTTTACATACTCCCCCTTTTTCTGCCAGGATCATATCTAAGGTCATCCTGTTCTGGAAGGTCATCTGGAAAGTAGCTTGTAATTGCTGAGCCAGCCCTTGAAGGGCATCCGTGGTGTAATTAACAAACCACTGTTGATTATAATAGATATAATTAATCCAGTTCAAATTCTTATTAGCCGTGATGATTGGGAGAATAGATTCGAACCCTGCTGCGACTTCGTCTCTTGCCTTAAATTCGTTCGGTACCCCACCTTGGCACCCCTATGGCATCTATATATATGTGTGGGTCAAAACTGCCCTTTACAGGGGTGCTTCGTTTGATTCTGAAATATGAATGTGGCATGTCAGGAGTACCTTGGTGATTGTCAGATATTATGTGTATGAGCATAATAACCTTAGCTAGGGTACATTCCCCCCACTATACATCTTCCAACCTTGATCTAAGTTGCATATCCCCACACAGCCAATATATGTCTCCTAAGGACCTAACATGGTTTTGTAACAAGGCAAGTGGGACTGTTCTATATGTAGCACAATATCCATGAGTGAAGTTACCCAGAAATCTGCTTATCCCATTGTAAATAACATCGCAGGTGTAGTTTCCCGGATATACAGTAATGCCCTCAGCTTGCTTAACACTCTTGGTGATCATAGGATATTCCTTCTTCCATGACTCACACGCTGATCAATTAGTTCTATAATAGGCATAGAGGCTTACAAAACATGTCTCTACGTTGGGGGGCAAGTTTAGGGGTACAGTGCCTAGATGGTGTCGGGCTCCTCCACAGACATAGCAGTTAGTTTTATTATGTTTGTTAGCATTATATCTCATCCATTCAAACCACAGGTTAGTGTCTGAAAAACTTGTCTCTACGGCCATAGTGTCTTCGAATGTGGGGTTTGCTATGGCTACCGTGTCCTTGAAAGTCTTAATGTGGGGTTTAAGGGGGTTGACAGTCATATGCCAGGAATCCACCCACTCAGGTGATTGATACATATCTTGTAGGTAGAAGGTTCCTTGTTTATTATAGGAGCCTCTCCAATACATACCCATTACATATTCTCCGGCATCCCCGGGACTGGGGTGTTCTATATTTAGGGTGAGTTTAATTGGGGTTACCCCATCTGGCTTTCGTTAAGTCATTCTACGCAATAGGGATTCCCCATTTCTGTCCACCCTATCTAGGGCACTTTGTGGGTTGTAGCCCCATGCTGGCCCTGCATTCCAACCTGCCTCCCTCCAGGAACTGCAGTCATGTCCCCAATAGTCGTCTGTCACACATATATATGGGTCTTTTATAATGGGTATGTAAATGTATACTGTTGAGAGCAATGACTGTGGGAATGAACAGCTGACAATGTCACAATAGTCAAATGTTAAAGTGGCCACATGTGTGTTAGACGAGTCGTACCAAAATTTATAAAATTTTCTTTAGTAATGGCAACTTGTTGGGCCCTTATCAGGCCTAGCAGCAGAAGCATATGCAGGAGATTAATGACTTGGGACAGTCCGCTTCCTCTGGGGCTGGAAACTTCTTGCAGTGGGAGGCGTGTATCGAAGTGCTTTTTCCGGCTAATTTAACAGAAGTAGCTGTGACTAAGAGGACTTGGAAGGGACCATCATTTCTTGGATCAAGAGTATTTTTCCTCACAAATTTCTTGACTAGCATCCAATCACCAGGAAGCAGTCGGTGGGTGCCTGTATCAGACTCTGGATCTGGAATGGAAAAAAACACTTGTGCATGGATTTTGATCAACGCTCGGGAAAGGGCAGTTACATAATCAACCAACATGTCAGACTGGAGCTGAAGTTGCTCGGGGAAATAGCACCAAAGTCTAGGGGCTGAACCAAACAGAATCTCATAAGTGTTGCGGTCACCGGTCCGCCGAGCCTCACGGCCGTGCCCGACCGGCACGACCGCACCGACTACACGAGCTTACCTGCTCGTCGACGAGCCGGGAACCGCGCACGTAGTTCTTCCGGGCATCACGCCCGAATCCAATATGGCGCCGACCACGTGGTCGCGTCTATGGATAGCCCCGCCCCCGAGAATTATACTAACGTGTGCGTGACGTCACAACGTCAACGCACACGCACGTTCTGGGGTCAGAGGTCGCCCTCTGACCAATCATAGCTTAGAGAGGGGTATTTAAACCCCTAATTCACCCCAGTACTTTGCCATGTCGTGGTTTCAGTTTCCTGGTTTCCTGAAAGTGCTATTCTCGTGTTTCTGATTTCCTGGTATCCTGATCCTTGGCGTTTCCCTGGTTATTCTGATCTCTGGTTTCCCTGACTTGGCTTGTTTTATCGGTATTGAGTATTTTCTGGCTTCCTTGACCTCGGCTTTCCCTTTGACCATTCTCTTTCTCTAGCGTATTAGTCCGGCCATTCTAAGGTCCGGTTTACGCTCTATCCTGTTATTTTCCGTTTCTTACTTATGTATATGTTTACATAGTTTCTGCGTGCTGGACCACATTACTAGTCGTGACATTAAGGTGATAGAGCAAACCTCCCTCTCGGTGTGTACCTTACACTAAAGCTATGGGGAGACTCTCGGGCCAGGGCAGGTTAGTTTCTTGGGCCATCTTAAGCATTCTGGCTTTTAAGGTGCCATTCATGCGTTCTGCCTTGCCATTACTCTGTGGGTGATAGGGTGTTGAATGCAAGGGTCACCCCCTTTTGCTGCCCAGACTTCTTTGGTTACTGATGCAGTGAAGGCCGGGCCTTGGTCGCTCTCTATAACTTCTGGAACCCCGTATCTGCATACTACTTCGGTGAACAGGCGTTTGGTGGTAGTCTTGGCTGTCATGTTAGTGACTGGGTAGGCTTCTGGCCATCCTGAGAACATATCCACTACGACTAGTGCATGTTCATACCGGACACTCTTTGGCATTTGGATGTGGTCAACTTGGATCCTCTGGAAGGGGTATTAGGGTTTGGCCAGATGTTTCGGGTGGGCTTTCACCACCCTGCCTGGGTTGCAGGATCTGCAGTAACTGTCTGTCAGAGAGGTGATCCCAGGTGCTTCGTAGTATTTACTAATCAGGGAATTCATAAGGGTCTTGGACAGATGTGCAGCCCAGTGGACCACTGGACCACTGCTGAGTACATGCTTCTGGGTAAACAGAACTTGAGATTGTTGGAGTACAGCCCATCTTTAAGGGTTGCTCCTTTCTGTTTCCAGCTTTGTCTTTCTTCAGGATCAGCAGCTGCTTGTCATTCCTTCAGGAGCTTGAGGTCTGTACGTAATCAGATCATTGCGGTTATATATATATATTTTTATTTATTTATGATTTAATCTATCTATATGTATGTGTTTTTATATAAATACATTTATCTCTATCTTTATAGATTTATTATTTATTTATTTTATTTTACTTAGGAGCACACATACTGCTGTGACTTATGAGCCTACACTCATTTTAGACGCTGGCTGGTGTATGTAGCTGCCCAATTTTTATGTTTTGCTATTGATTATACCTATCTTTACTAGTTTTGTATAGTCTGTAGGTAAGGTCAGCATGGTGAGTATGGGTATGGGATTTTCTTCAGTGGGCACTCTTCTGTCCACTTCCCTTGGCACATACGCAGCCTGTTTGGTGGCTTCATCAGCTATATATTTGCTCTGCGCATCCTCAGAGTTCAGTCTTCCGTGAGCCTTTACCTTTAGTATGGCCACTTCTTCAGGAAGAAGTAGGGCGTCCATCAGCTCCTTGATAGCCGTGCTGTGCTTAACTGGTGTGCCAGTTGCTGTAAGGAATCCCCTTGTCTTCCAGATTAGTCCAAAGTCATGTGCCACGCCTAGTGCATATCTTGAGTCAGTGTAGATATTGGCACGTTTTCCCTCAGCGATCCAGCATGCTGTAGTGAGAGCTTGTAGCTCAGCTTCTTGGGCTGACATGGATGAGGGAAGTGGGGATGCTTGGAGCATTGTGTCCACTGTAGTGACAGCAAATCCGGTGTGATATCTTCCTTGTTTATCAGCATACCCAGAGCCATCCTGCACCATTGGGAGATGTGTTGTTTCCATTTTCATTTCTTCTAAGCAATCATGAGGTGCATCTGGATCCTGGTCCTGGTCTGTGGGAGGGGCGTCAGTGCATTTTTCTGTGTGGAAACGGGGGTAGACAGTTGCTCTGCAGTTCACAGTCCGCTTGGTGACACCCTCTTCAGAGAGCTGGGTTTGGTCTGCGGTGCTCCATGATTTAGCCAGTGGGCCAAGTTCTTTCCATGAAATCTGTGGGGACTTGGAGAAAGAAATGTGAGGGACAGCCACACCCCAGTGGTGATATAGGTGGCCTACCTCCATAGGCAGGAGGATTGTGGCTAGGCAATTGCCTTTGAGGTCACAGAACAGATCAGTTATGGTAAGGCGTACCTCCACCAGCTGGAACAGTTCTTCTTCGTAATGGGGTTCGGAACCTGGGGTGTTTCTGAACCACAAGGTGCAATGGAGGAAAGGCTGGGTATCATGGGGGACAGGGGGCTTGTGCACCTTCATGCGAATAATGGAGTCTGGGTCGAGGCTGTACCAGTAGTGGGGAATTTCCCCCCTGGGAAATGGCAGAAGAGTGGCCGGGTTGAGGGAGTAGCATCCCTGCAAGGATCTGGCAGCAGAAGGGAGCATTGTATGCTTGGGCTGGACCTAATTGAGGATGGCGGCAATGTCATGGGGTGCAAGAATGGTAAGTTTATGCCCAAGGATCAAATCACTTGTCTTGTCAATGAGGGCCTGTGCTGCAAAGACTGCTCAAAGACAGGAGGGGCCCCCTCTTGCCATGGGGTCTAGTTGACATGAGTAGTAGCCAATGGGGCATTGGTGGGAGCCATGGGACTGAGTGAGGACTCCAGAGGCATGACCCAACCTTTCAGACATGAACAGCGTGAAGTTTTTCCTATAATCGGGAAGGCCCAGGGCGGGCACAGAGGAGATGGCACGTTGCAAAGCAAAGAAGCTGGACAAGGCTTCAGGGGAAAGAGAAAATTGTTCTGTCTTTAGGGCATCATAGAGTGGCTGCATCAGGGCGGAGGCCTCTGGAATCCAGGCCCTGCAGTAAGAGATGAGGCCCAAGAAGGCATGAAGGGGTTTATGGGCAGTGGGTGGTCAGGTAGCTTGGATACCCCACACCCGGTCCCAGGTGAGGTGGCGGGTGCCATGGGAGAGGCAATGTCCCAAGAAGACCATGGAGGGCCGGCACCATTGCAGCTTCTTCTTGGAGGCCTTACATCCTTGTTCAGCAAGGTAGCAAAGTAGCTCTTCTGAGGTACGTTCAGCCGTGGGAAGGTCATCAGCACAGAGGAGGAGGTCATGCACATATTGGAGGAGAACCACATCCGTGTGAGTCTTTTGCCATGAGTCCAGAATAGAAGCCATAGCTTTAGCAAACTGACTTGGTGAGTTTTGTGCTCCTTGAGGCATGACAGTCCAGGTGTATTGCTGATGGTCATGAGTGAATGCAAACAGATATTGACAAGAAGGGTGTAGAGGAACACTGAAGAAGGCATTAGCCAAATCCAAGCGTTTGCTTGTCTTTATTTATAGACATCACATTTTTTCACTTTATTCACAGTATGACACTGTAATTATGGCACTTGTTTTGTTTGTTGCTTTTAATAGATAGATGTTTACTTTTGCCACTTATGGAGGTCTGATTAAGCGGCTTTATGCGTATTAGAGACTTTGTTGCTATTTATACCATTACCTTGTATCACAGGTCTAGCAACTATAGCTACACTACTCTCTATATATATCCGTCTTAATTCTTGATCTTATATATGGGTATGCCGTGAGCATTCTAAGCATCACGATACCCATACTATCTTTTCACCTCCCTATATATACCTTTTGGTCTCAGTTGGACTTCTTATCGTGTGTGTATGTATGTACCTTTGAATCTGTATATATTCAGAAGACTCTAGACATATACATATATATACATACATTTGGACTCTTTCCTAGAAGTTTCCATTTTTGTTGATAAGTGGCAAGTTCATTATATATTTTTGTTTCTTTTTCCCTCTTTCCAACTTATTTAGTCTGTATATCTAGTAAAAGACCACATAGAGCCTGATACATTAAAGCTCATTTTGTGGGTCTATGAAATACATATATAGACTTTAAGATTAATTTTCATAAAGAGGGTAATGGGATATTCCTATCTATTTTTTAACTATTACTTTTTGCCTTTAAAGGGATACCCATTTTTATTATTCTCTTTATATGATTTATTTATCCTTTTTGACTACTTAACTATCTCCAGACATTTGCAGCCCATATACCTGCTATTCGCAAGTCATATGGTCTGCATAATTTGTTTTGTTTCACTGTAAAATACTTTGCCGTAGGTGGAACTCCTGACAGGAGAGTATGAGGGTTGGGTACAATAGGGGTGTGCAGAACCATTGCATCGTTGATAGCTCTTGGACCATCCTGTACTTTTCTGGTTCACCCTTTTCAGTCTTCTTCTTCACGGGGAATAGGGGAGTGTTGCAGGGAGATTCACATTTGACCAGGGCACCGTTTGACAGAATTTTAACTTGTTTGGAGATAGCAAGGGCCTGGGGAGACCTCAGAGGATATTGCGGTTTATGGGGGGGATTGACACCTTGGAGTAATTTCACCATGACGGGGGGGACCTGAAGGTGTCCAATGTCATCTGGGCCGGTGGACCACAACTTGGCAGGAATTTTGTCAAAGGCACTCTTGAGATCGTCTAGGACCCTTACATCCCTTTTAGGAGACTCCATATGGAGCAGAGGGCTGAAATGTCAGTAGAGGACAGGGGGGAAGACAATTGCATCTGGCCATCTGGGGTAAAAGAGATATAGGCTTGGAGACGGGAGAGGACATGTGCTCCTAACAGGTTAATTGGGCAGGTAAAGGAAACCACAAAACGGGCCAGGAGGTCTGGGTAGGTGTCCACTTGTAAAGGCTTAGTTAGTGGGCTACTCCGGAGAGTGCCAGCTACACCTATGCATGAAACATCAATATTGGAGAGGAAAGAGGAGTCTGGCAGGTCTTGTTCTCTGAGGACTCTTCAGGCTGCGCCTGTGTCAACTAAAAAGGTGGTTGGGTGGCCTTCCACAGGCAGGACCACCATGCCTAGGGGCCCTCCCTTATCCCCTGTAGACACTGCCATGACAGGGGTGGGTGACACAGGTTTGCCAGTTACCTATTGTATAAGATCAAAATGAGCACGGGCTGGGCCAGTGTAAGGACAGCTGGCTGATGCAGGGGGAGGAGGTGGATACTGGACAGCAAGCTGGCTGGATAGGGAAGGGGAATAACCGGCAGTAGGGTAACTGGCAGCGGGGTGAGGAGCTATAGGGTAACTGGAGGCTGAGAACTAGGAATAATTTGCTGCGGGGTGGGGCTGCCTCACATCCCGCATGAACTGTCTAGGGGCCCTAGGAGCTGGACAGTCTCTCCTGAAATTACCAGATTGACCACAGTTATAACACCCAGGTCGGAGAAGATTTTGGACAACCTGGAGTGGCACTTCTCCACAGATTCTGTCTTATCCTGGATGACATTGTTAATACAGGTAGCCTGGTCAGCTAATTTATCTTGAGCCCACAGTTTAAGTTGTTCACAGAATTCAACATCGGAGGTGACGTCAGACTCATTAGTGAGTTGAGCATTGGAGAAGCTTCTCTCTATAATGGGCCAATAGGCATTGCCTGCTTTATTTTCACAGAGGCTAAACAAATCACGCCATGCCGCGGAATAGGTCTTTCGAATTTGGACAATCCTTTGGTAGAAGGGCATGGGCTGTTTCTCTGGATCTGGGAGAGAGCCCACCAGAGTTGCGGCCTGGGACGGGGTGAATGAAACATACATCAAAGGGACCCCATCTGTAAGATACTGGACTTTGGGGTTCTCGTCCCAGGGAACTCTAGGATTCTCGATATGGGGTTGGGAGATAGAGCCACCATACTGGCTACCATCGTCAAGGGGTGGGATCTGATATCCATGAGAGTTGGCGGCCACGGAGGGACTAGGGGTCATTTGTTGTGTTTGCAGCATATTTACTGAAATCAAAAGCTATTTCAATCAAACTTATAACAACATTTTAACTTTTTAAACATTTTAACAGGTCACGTTACATTTTAACATAGGACCCCTTATTTGATAGCAGCTTCACAAGTCTTGCATCCATTGAACTTGTGAGTTTTTGGACAGTTTCAGCTTGAATTTGTTTGCAAGATGTCAGAATAGCCTCCCAGAGCTGCTGTTTGGATGTAAACTGCCTCCCACCCTCATAGATATTTGGCTTGCGGATGCTCCAAAGGTTCTCAAAAGGATTGAGGTCAGGGAAGGATGGAGGCCACGCCATGACTTTCTCTCGTTTTATCCCCATAGCAGCCATTGATGCAGAGGTATTCTTTGCAGCATGAGATGGTGCATTGTCATGCATGAAGATGATTTTATTACGGAAAGCATAGTTCTTCCTTCTGTACCAGGGAAGAAAGTGGTCAGTCAGAAACTTCACATACTTTGCAGAGGTCATCTTTACTCCTTCGGGACCCTAAAGGGGCCGACGGGCTTTCTTCCCATGATTCCGGGCCAAAACATGACTCCACCACCGCCTTGCTGATGTTGCAGCCTTGTTGGAACAGGATGGCCGTCCACCAACCATCCACTACTCCATCCATCTGGACCATCCAGGGTTGCACAGCACTCATCAGTGAACAGGACTGTTTGAAAATTAGTCTTCATGTATTTTTCTGCCCAATGCAGCTGTTTCTGCTTGTGTGCATTGGTTAGTGGTGGCTGAATAGAAAGTTTATGCACAGTTGCAAGACTCTGGAGGACTCTACACCTTGATGTCCGTGGGACTCCAGAGGCACCAGCAGCTTAAAATATCTGTTTGCTGCTATGTAATGGTATTTTAGCAGCTGCTCTTTTGATCCAATGCATGGATCTGGCAGAAATCTTCCTCAATGTGCATTTATCTGCACGAACCCATCTGTGCTCTGAATCAACCACAAATCTCTTAATAGTGCGATGATCACGCTTAAGTTTTCATTAAATATCTAATGTTTTCATACCTCATCCAAGGCATTGAACTTTTTCACTCTTTTCGACAGCAGAGAGATCCTTTTTCTTCCCCATATTGCATGAAAATGGTGCTCTGCTTATTAATGTGGAACACCCTCCTTTAGTAGTTTTTCCTTAAATTGGGCTCATCTGGCAATCTAATTATCACAGGTGTCCGAGATTGTTTTCAGTGATCAAAAGAGCCCTGAGACACAATGCCATCCATGAGTTAAACTAAAAAACAAAATATTGAATCTTTGTGACACTTAAATAGAATTTGCATAATAATTTGGAACAGGGTGTATAGGCAATGTGCTGCGGCAGTCCTTACCGTATAATCAGAGTTGATCAGGTTCTCTCCCGTCACTGCCGGTCTGCCCCCGGTGTCTTCTAGGACGGCTGACCAGGAAGGGTCACAAACACATTGGGTGCCAAATGTTGTTGATCAAACCAAGTGTTTGTTTATGTGAGTATCTGCTCCCTTCCAAATTGTTAAAATAAATGCGTGCACGCTTCTGAAGTAACTCACACTGAGACACAGGTATCAGATTAATGAAAAACTTCGGAATGTTTAATCAGGGGGGCGGCAAGCCCCTTATAAAGGCAAAAATACATCATATGCAAAAACAGATAACAGAAAGAATACATCTTCAATTGGTTAGGTGTTAAGTGTCTTATCTAATGCACATCCTACGAGGCGTAATGTCACCATCATCCCGGGATTTTATTTCGGATGTAGGCGCCATCTTGTTACACAAGGTAGTTAGTCGGTGGGAGGGGGTGCCCTAGCAGCCATTTTGAGTAAACATTGAATACATGTATACACAGTAAATAGACATTATACTATCACAAATTTACATCCATAACAGTAAATCTCTCAATCACACTTCACATGTACATATTTCAATATGGGGTATGTCCAGTCTTTTTTTTAGTAGCCACTTAGTCACAAACACTGACCAAAGTTAGCATTTATATTTGTTTGTGTGTTAAAAATGCAAAAAACAATTATGAACGTTAACTTTGGCCAGTGTTTGGGACTAAGTGGCTACTAAAAAAGATTGAAGCAACAATGATATAATAAGTGAAAGTGCCGTTTGTGTGTGAAAAATGCAAAAAACTTCACTTTCACTGACAATATCATCGCTGTGATATGTTTTACTGTTTTGAAACACTAATATTTGTGTTCAGCAAAGTCTACCAAGTAAAACAGTTCCCCCACCCCCCGCCCCCCCCACCCCCCTCCCATGTACAGGTTTTAGGGTGTCTTGGAAAGTTACAGGGATAAATATAGTTCTAGCAAATTAAATTCTCTGGACTTTCGGCCTGGGTTGTCAGGCAGGTCCCCCAAATTGCAATCAATAAAATGACTTAATTGTGTAAAAATATTACATAAATGTGCACGTAGAATTTAAATCTATATACATATTTATATATTTGAAGTCTACGTGTATATTTCTGAAATTATTTATGTAATTATGTATATGGGCATATGTATATTTCGTATTATTTTTATTTATTTATATATACATATATATATATATATATATATATAATTTCATTCTAAGCGTATTTTGATATATATATATATAAATATCAAAATACAGTTAAAAGCAAATGACATATATATATATATATATTTTATAATTCTTTATTATTTTTAAATTTTTTTATTTAAATTTTTTTATTTTTTATTAATTATTATTTCTTTTTTATAATAATATTGTAACAGAACCGCTGGCAACCCGACCGGGTACCTTCCGCTGACGGATGCTCCTAGTGCTTCCCGAGGACTCCAAGCACTCTGCCCGACACCATAACCACTGCAGACCCCACAAACCGCCACAGCTTGGTTGGGGTCTCGCCGTCTCCACCCACTCTGGACCCAAGACCAGGGTCCAACTTCCAGTAGGTCATCCTCTCCGAATTCCAGAGAGCAGTAACAGAACAAGCTCTTAGCAGAGCTTAGTGATTATACCCTGGGGAGTATAGTGATTATAGCAATCCCCAGAGTGTAGTTCTCCAATTCCCCCAAACATGAGCCGAAACTTCATGAAGGTCCAAGATGATCTCAACTTTTTATTGACCATACACTGGCTTTTATGCAAGTCCCCATTCAAGGGGACATTCCACAGGGTGGGACACAGTACAACCAATCATTTACAGGCAAACCGTAAAACACACCCAGCACAAACATACAATCCCTCCCCTCTGTCTGTGATATAATTACTGAACACAATGGGTTAATGTAATTTATCACAGGCAGGAAAAATACACTTTTTATACATATACTGTAACTTTAAAAATATGCATCATGTTCACATAAAACATACATATTCGGAATCAGCATACTTTAAATATAAACATAACCAAAAATCATACAAATCCCTCCTGTACATAAAAAGTTAGACGGAAGTCCTTTATGACCGACCGCAAGCACATTTTCCTGCCCAAAACAGTTCCATAGATTTGGGCTGTGCGGTCGGTCAATTTTATGCAGCTGAAAATTCAGTGTAGGAGAAGGTAAGGGTCAGCGGGCAGTCCCGGGCAGGTAACACTATGGACGCCTTTTGCGGCCATGTGAACATTTTTCAAGAGTGGTCCCATGGGTTCCTATTTAGCTGAGGGGGGACTGTCTGGGTGTGGCAGTGTTTGTGTGTCTGTGCAACTGTATGTGTGGCAGTGTTTGTAGTTGTATGTCTCTACATCTGTATATGTGTTAGTGTGTGTAATTGTATATCTGTGAGTATGTGTATCAGTTTGTCTGGGGCAGAGAAGAAGCAGGGAGAGCCTGGGGCAGAAGAGACACAGTGGAGAAAAAGGGGAGATGAAACAGAGAAAAAAGTATACATTTGAAATAACTGCAACTACAGTTGTGCTCAAAAGTTTTCATACCCTGGCAGAAATTGTTAAATTTTGGCATTGATTTTGAAAATATGACTGATCATGCAAAAAAAAATATTTTATTGAAGGATAGTGATCATAGTCCTATAGAATGTAAGCTCGATTGAGCAGGGTCCTCTTCAACCTATTGTTCCTGTAAGTTTATTTGTAATTGTCCTATTTATAGTTAAATCCCCTCTCATAATATTGTAAAGCGCTACGGAATCTGTTGGCGCTATATAAATGGCAGTAATAATAATAATAAAATAGAAAGCCATTTATTATCACATAGTTGTTTGGCTCATTCTTAAATCATAATGATAACAGAAATCTTTCAAATAGCCCTGATCAATGACCCTTGAATGTTTGGCTTTGTTACAGAAACACAAGGTGACACATACAGGATAAAAACAATTAAAGGTTAATTTCCCACACCTGTGGCCTTTTAAATTGCAATTAGTGTCTGTGTATAAATAGTCAACGAGTTTGTTAGCTCTCACGTGGATGCACTGAACAGGATAGATACTGAGCCATGGGGAGCAGAAAATAACTATTTAAAGACCATCTTGGAGCTCTCTTCCGGTTTCTGTGGGCTGATGTCTGTTAGACATCACGCACGCATCCTGCATATGATAGGAAACAAATATACAATACAGATGTTCATTATACAGATTGCAATAAATAAAGCTACATATAAACAGCATTTAAAGATATATACTTCAAATATGGAATATATAAAAAAACAGGTCATAAGCATAAAATTACAACACAGGAAGCCACATAATCAAATCTGAATGAAAAGATAAAGGTGAAAGTAAATATAATACCCAGTGTGTAAAGAAAAATGCTGCAAAAGTATAGTGTATAATATTAAAGTGTATAATGTTATACCCATATATACTGGATATGTAATAAAGAAAAGAACCACCTATTACCAATTAGGTACTAGTGTATACAGGGTGCCTAATCCTGTGCATATAGCTTAGAGTAACAAAGTGCAGGACTTTTACTATCCTCGGAAGATATAAAGCAAAAACATAGAAAGGTATTGTTAAGACACTCCCGACATAAAGGAGTGAAACCGCCGCTTAGTAGAGCTTCCCCTTGCAGAAGTGCAGACACGGCTGTTTTAGAACTCCAAACTCCCGAACTGGAACCAGGGGAATGCGCCTATCTCCCGAACAGCATACTTAGTAATACTCCAAACTCCCGAACTGTAATCCCACGAACCGCTGCTAACAGATGAACCGATATAGCATCCAAGCGGCTTACGTTCCCTGCAATCAGTCTCTATCTGTGTATAGTAAATCCCCCAATCACGAGACCAAGCTCCGTAGTTGAGGGTAAAACAAGAACTGGCTTTAATGAGGGCTACCTGCCCGTATTTATGCAGGTCTCCCACTTGGTGGACACTCCCCTAGGGGACCAAATCGGAGACTGTAACAAAGGACAGACAGGTATCAGTTTAGGACATACAGTCACAATACATTCCCACAATGCATCCTGGCTTCCGCTCCTCTGCCCTGGAGATAATTGAGAAGTAATTGAATTATCTCCCAGGACAAAGGCAAATCGCCATTATACACGTGGTGATCACAGGATAGAGAATTACTTTAAAATGTACAGTGTTACAAATGGTACAATAAATATATACATGTAACATATCCCCAGATAGCTCAGGTCTGAGTGCACATTATTAGGTGAATGGCACTCAGACCACACAAATACAGTTTAATTGCCATGGAGCCAAAGTCTTTAATTCCACAAACAGGCTCCATGGCATAGCTATCTGGGTACTTTCACATAGATTGAGTTTTTTTTTTTTTTTAAATTCTTTATTTATTGCAAGGTCAGACACCATATTCAACAGAAAACAATATAATACAAAAGCATGTACGAACATAATCATATACCAACATGAACATAAAGCTAGCAAAAATACACAGTCAGATAACCGCCTGTAATCAGTGTAATGGACAAGTGCTTGTTGGCCATGAGAGTCCATGTATTCATGGTGCCCCACCCTGTTTTAAAATATAAGTAAAACAAAGAAAATTGACCTGCTATTGTATGCCTAGCACTCTGACAAAGTGTTCAGAGTCATCGACTCGCGGAACTTGTACACCTATCAGCAAAACCAGCTATCTCCAACCCAGCGTATGGGTTCGCCTTTTTAGATGGCCCATAGGACCTAATATAAACTGTAGGCGCCCTGAAACCCACCACAACTAGCATGGGCGTAGGAACCCAAAAAAATCTGGGGGGGATAGCATTTTTACTCGCCGGGTGTTTTCTTATTCCGTAAACTAGGAGTTGTTTATCCCATTGTACAGCGCTACGGAATTTGCAGTCGCTATATTGATGATTAAATAATAACATTAAAGGGTCACTACAGGGAAGGGGTTTTACTTACCTGGATACAGCGCCGGAATCCTCCTGATTAGAACCACCGCTACCCCTCCCATGAATATTAGAACCACCCCTACCCCTTCCATGCACAAAAGAACCCCACCTACCCCTTCCACGCATATTAACCCCCCTACCCCTTCCATGCATATTAGTACCCCCCTAACCCCTTCCATTCATATTAGTACTCCCCTAACCCCTTCCAATAATTTTTCTACCTCTCCCCTCCTCCCATCCATATTAGTAGCCCCCCTAAACCCTTCCAATTATTTTTCTACCTACCGCTCTCCCCCTATCCTTATTAGTAGCCCTCCTAACCCTTTCCAATAATTTTTCTGCCATGTTAACTAACGCCAGGGCTGGAGTGCCACTGTGTTTACATTAAAAAGCCTGCAGGGACAGGCTATAGACACCAGAACCACTACATTAAGCTGCAGTGTTTCTGGGGACTATAGTGTTTCTTTAATGTGAGATAAATTAGAGATTAGTGCCACGAATAATATGCTAGATTGCCTACTTACAACCAGATGAGGATAATGATGGGCTCTAGCTGCAGTCTGGCTCCACTGGTCTGGTGTAGAACAGGCTCTCTGGAGGCTGTTTGTAACGGTGGTCACAAAAATCAATGTTCTGGGAGAACGGGAAGCAGCTCCATTTTTAGGGGGCCCTTTACACAGCTCAAAATCTGGGTCCCAGGGTCCACCTTCATGTTCCACCAATGAGTTTGTTCACAGGGGGTGGAGTGTGTAGGGGATGTCCTGATATGTGTGTAAGGAATGCATTTTGTGAATCTGTGTTTGTATGTGTAAGGGCTGCAAGGTGCGTTTCTGTGTATGTACGGGATGCAGTGTGTGCGTCTGTAAGGGGTGCATTGAGTGTGTGTACAGGGTGCATTGAGTGTGTGTAAGGAATGCATTGTGTGTTTCTGTGTGTGTAAGGGTTGCATGATTGTGTGATTGTGTGTGTGTGTGTGTGTGTGTGTGTACGGGGTGCATTGAGTGTGTGTAAGGGATGCATTGTGTGTTTCTGTGTGTGTAAGGGTTGCATGATTGTGTGTGTGTGTGATGGATGTCAATCTCTCTCCCTCCCTTGTCACGCTCTTTCTCCCCCTCCCTCCCTTCCTTGTCACTCTCTTTCTCCCCTTCCCTCCCTCCCTCCCTTGTCACTCTCTTTCTCCCCCTCCCTCCCTTGTCACTTTCTTTCTCCCCCTCCCTCCCTTGTCACTTTCTTTCTCCCCCTCCCTCCCTTGTCACTCTTTCTCCCCCTCCCTCCCTTGTCACTCTTTCTCCCCCTCCCTCCCTCCCCACTCTCTCTTTCTCCCCCTCCCTCCATTGTCACTCTCTCTTTCTCCCCCTCCCTCCATTGTCACTCTCTCTTTCTCCCCCTCCCTCCATTGTCACTCTTTCTCCCCCTCCCTCCCTCCCTCCCTTGTCACTTTCTTTCTCCCCCTCCCCCCCTCCCTTGTCACTCTCTTTCTCCCCCTCCCCCCCTCCCTTGTCACTCTCTTTCTCCCCCTCCCTCCCTTGTCACTCTCTTTCTCCCCCTCCCTCCCTTGTCACTCTCTTTCTCCCCCTCCCTCCCTCGTCACTCTCTTTCTCCCCCTCCCTCCCTCGTCACTCTCTTTCTCCCCCTCCCTCCCTCGTCACTCTTTCTCCCCTCTCCCTCCCTCCCTTGTCACTCTCTTTCTCCCCTCCCTCCCTCCCTTGTCACTCTCTTTCTCCCCTCCCTCCCTCCCTTGTCATTCTCTTCCTCCCCCCTCTCCCCTACCTCTATAGTAGCGTGGCCGAGCTCTGTATGATCCGCGGGTACAGGGAGATTTTGTTTCCTGTACCCGGCCGGACTAAAAGGAAGTGCACACTCAGTGTGCACTTCCTGTTAGTCCGGCCGGGTACAGGAGACAGATGCTCCCTGTACCCGCGGACTATACAGGGCTCGGCCACGCTACAGTGAGGGAGTGACAGGAGGGAGCGCTGAGCGCTTCCCTCCTGTCAGCCCCTCTCCTCATGCTGCGCCCGGGCGGTGCGCCCTCATGGACGCACCAGCCCGGGCAAAGCTGCAGCCTCGGGCGGCTGCAACATGAGGGGGGCCGGTGGTGATGGGGGGGATTTCTCCATAACCTGTCCTCCCCACATGATTTGCTGGGGGGATGCGTCCTCCCCATCCCCCCCGGTTCCTACGCCCATGACAACTAGTGCGGGGGTTTCGCTGACAGATGTGTGAATTAGAGAAGTCAGTCAGAGTAAAAATATGCAATATTAAGAGACATAAGAAATGAAAAGTATAGTCCGAGAAATAGAGAGGAAAGAAAAAGGTGGAATGGGATTGGGAATGGGAATGGGAGGGGATAGTACAACAAACCACCAACAAACATAGTAGTTAGTGCCCGTGGACCAGATGTTATGTAATTGCGTATGGTAGCGAGTTTCGTGGCGCCTAAGGAGCGGGCTGTACCCTATAAACCGCCCATCAGTATCCTTAAAGTCCCATCATAGGAGATCAGATTGAGTGAGTTAATCGATTCCAGAAAATTGTGATAGAGACAGGGGTACGGGGGAATGAGCCCGTCCCTCCCGTCTCCTAATCGCCTACTCCGCTATCTATCCATGGGGCCCAGACCTTGTCAAACTTTTTAATGATGCCCCTGACTCGCGCCGTTAGCTTATCCATGAGGGAGGCATCTTTGATCTTTTGCACCACTATATTGAGTGGGGGGGGTCTCTCTCTGTAGCCACACTTGGGCTAGGGCCCTCCTGGCTGCCAAGTTCACTTTATGCAATAAATTTTGTTCCATTCTGGACCAATCATCCAGAGACCTGGCCAGAAGGAATACCCAAGGGTCTAGCTTAACCTCCCTATCAAAGATATCCCTCAAAAGCTCCGCTACCCGTTTCCAATATTTTTGTGCCTCAGGACAATCCCACCACATGTGTAAATAGGTCCCCTTCTGGCCACAACCTCTCCAACACAGATCTGTAGACATTTTGTGCATCCTACAAAGTTTCACTGGGGTGGCGTA
The DNA here is from genome assembly GCF_036172605.1 of Pelobates fuscus. Taxonomy (NCBI): domain Eukaryota; kingdom Metazoa; phylum Chordata; class Amphibia; order Anura; family Pelobatidae; genus Pelobates; species Pelobates fuscus. The sequence goes on along the minus strand of NC_086319.1, from coordinate 190,136,651 downwards.
CCACCTGAACATGGTCTTATAAGATTGTTCCTGCATGGAGACAAATATAGACGAAGTCGCTGCGGCCTCCCAGATCTCCTGCCAGTCAACACCCTCCAGTTCCTCACTAAGGTCAGCTTCCCATTGGGCTATGTAAGTTAGCTCCCCCCATTCCGACGTGTTTGCACTTAAGTGTATATATATAATGGAGAGTAGGCCCCTAGGGAATTGTTCTTTAACCCCTTAAGGACCAAACTTCTGGAATAAAAGGGAATCATGACATGTCACACATGTCATGTGTCCTTAAGGGGTTAAGGCACATGTTATCAAAGAAGGTAGGTGGTGTCAGTGCGCTATTCTTAATCGCAGGAGTCTGGGCGTAATCCCTAAACTGAAGGTATCGGAAAAAATCAGAGGGGCGTAAAGTAGCCCTGGTTTTCAATACCTCAAACTATATGAGTGTGCCACCCTCATATAAATGGCATAGATGTTGGACCCCCGTGCTTTCAATTCCCTTAAAATCCCTAGCCTCCATTTCCGGGAGGAAGGCTGTGTTTCTCAGATAAGGGGCCAGCGGGGAGAAGTGGGGGGACAACCCGTACTTAGTTGATGTGGCATCCCAAAGTCTCAAGGAGTTCGCAATAGCTGGGGATTCGAAGCGGATTGATGGTCTGTGGTCCCTAGGGACCCACATGAAGAACTGAGGTATATCAGGTCCCATGAGAGACGACTCTAAGTTCACCCACCGCCTCTCTTCCGGAGGAGAGTGCCATAATGCTATTTGTGTTAGCTGGGCCGCTAGATAGTAAAAGTAAAGGTTCGGCAGACCCAAACCCCCTCGTTTTTGCCCTATAAAGGATGTTGCGGGAAACTCTATGTTTCCTATTCTACCATATGAATTTTCCTATGGCCTGCTAGAGCGCACCCAGGTCAGACTTAGTCAGCCTGACCGGGAGGGCCTGGAACAGGAATAGAATCCTAGGGAGAGCGTTAATTTTCACCTAATGAATCCTACCGATCCAAGAGATCGGTTTATCCAGCCATTTCTCCATATCAGTTATTAGGGTGTGGATCAAAGGTACATAATTTTGTTGGTATAGATGGGCAGGATCCGCCGTCAGCCGAACCCCCAAGTATTTAATATGGTCTCTTGCTATACGAATCTTGAAAGTTTTACCTATGTGGGCTATATATGGTTCAATCATGCAAATAGGGAGCACGCTTGACTTGGGTTCACCCTATATCTGGCCAGCCCACTGTAAGCTTCTAACACGCTCGCCAGCGCCTCCATCGACTTTATCGGGTCCGTCAGGGTCAGCAAAATGTCGTTAGCAAAACCCGACACTACATATCGCTGACCTCTGATCGTAATCCCGTGAATTTCCGAGCTATTTCGTATGTTTTGCAAAAGGGATTCTAAAGAGAGGGCGAACAGCAAAGGCGACAAAGGGCAGCCTTGCCTGGTTCCATTCCCCAAGCTGAAAGGTGTAACAGATCGCCTGGCACCCCGACTGGGTACCTCCGTTAAAGGATGCTCCTAGCGTTTCCTGAGGACTCCAAGCACTCTGGCAGACACCACAATCACCGAATCTGAGAAGCATATAAATCCTCTCCAGCCTCTGAATGCTGTAGACAGTTGAATAGGAACCATACGAATAGGTTTGTACTCCTAGTAGTCAAACTGAAACAGCATGCAATAAATCCTCCCCCAAGAAGGAGACAACACTTCAGCTTGAGGGTTAAAACAGGAACTCAAGATTTATTCACACACTGTCTTATAAAGGATTCTCCTATGCAAGGGAGGGATTTACAATACACCAATCACACAATGGTTACATCCCACAGATTCCCTCCCCTTAGCCTGAGAGGTAATCCAATTATACATACAGTTTAAAACATACTTTTTAACCAACATTCATAACTCTAAAACCATACATCCAATTCAGGGGAACAACATATCAAAAAATGGAATGAATCAGACCAGGGGTTCAAAAGTTAGTAAAGTATCTTTTAAAAACCCCTGCCAGCATGGCTTTCCGGCCCAGACCGGTTTCAGAGTCTTCTATCCTGGAGATAATTGAGAAGTAATTCAATTATCTCCCAGGACAGAGACAAGACTCCATTATGCACATGGTGAGCACAAAGCATTAAAATACTATAAAATACACAAAGTCACATTTTATACATAAAACACAGACATGTCACATATCCCCAGATAGCTGGGATCTGAGCGCACAAAACTACCGAATAGCGCTCAGACCCTATTCACACAGTTCAATTGCCATGGAGCCGAAGTCTTTAACTACACGAATGGCTCCATGGCATAGCTATCTGGGTTAACACATTCACATAAAGTCGGGTCCATAGTCCAAAGGCAAGAGGCAGGCAAGCAGCCCCCTCCAAGGACACGTGGCGAGGTTGGTTTTGCCACAAAAGGTATAATTTTCGATCCCGATATCCGGACCCGTGCCTTAACATCTGTGTACATCGCCTTAATTGCGGTTATAAAGGTGTCTGGGAGGCCAAAATGTCGGAGAACCTCAAATTTATAGGACCATTTAACCCTATCGAAGGCCTTTTCCGCATCGAGAGATAAGATCATGGTCGGGATCCCTTTAGCCGCCTGCCTCCATATGAGGTCGATGTTACGCCTAGTATTCTCTAATAATTGCCTACCGGGTATAAAACCCACTTGGTCTGGATGTATTAATCGCGTTAATAGGGGATTCAATCGGCTAGCCAGTATTTTTGACAAAATTTCTGAGTCATGGTTTATTAACGAAATCGGGCAGAAGTTTCCCGGGACAGGATCGTCTTTGCCTGGTTTCAGCAAGAGTACGACATCCGCCAATGACATATCTCTGTCCGGAGTGCCCCCCTCCATGAGATCATTAAACCACGTCTCCATGTGGGGTGTAAGTTCCTCTCGAAAAGTTTTATAGTAGCTGCCCTTAAAGCCATCCGGGCCCGGAGCTTTGTTGCATTTCAACATTGATATCGCAGTGTCAATCTCCTCAGCAGAGATTCGCGTTCCGAGGGCGGCGGAATCCTCCCCCCTCAATGTCGGCAGCGATAAATGGGACAGAGAGGCGCGAGTGCTATCAGTTTCGCGCTGTTGGTCTGAATCAGTCCCACTAGAGTGATTGTATAATTTGGTATAGTACTCTGTAAAAACCTTGGCTATTTCAGTAGGGTCCATACAATACTTACCCGTAGCGTCCTTAATTCTCGTAATATGCGAGTGTCCTTGTCTCGGGCGGAGAGATCTGGCTAACAGTGTATCCATTTTATTGGATTTTTCATAATAAGTCCTCCTGGACCACACTACAGGGAGTGCAGAATTATTAGGCAAGTTGTATTTTTGAGGATTAATTTTATTATTGAACAACAACCATGTTCTCAATTAACCCAAAAAACTCATTAATATCAAAGCTGAATATTTTTGGAAGTAGTTTTTAGTTTGTTTTTAGTTATAGCTATTTTAGGGGGATATTTGTGTGTGCAGGTTACTATTACTGTGCATAATTATTAGGCAACTTAACAAAAAACTAATATATACCCATTTCAATTATTTATTTTTACCAGTGAAACCAATATAACATCTCAACATTCACAAATATACATTTCTGACATTCAAAAACATAACAAAAACAAATCAGTGACCAATATAGCCACCTTTCTTTGCAAGGACACTCAAAAGCCTGCCATCCATGGATTCTGTCAGTGTTTTGATCTGTTCACCATCAACATTGCGTGCAGCAGCAACCACAGCCTCCCAGACACTGTTCAGAGAGGTGTACTGTTTTCCCTCCTTGTAAATCTCACATTTGATGATGGACCACAGGTTCTCAATGGGGTTCAGATCAGGTGAACAAGGAGGCCATGTCATTAGATTTTCTTCTTTTATACCCTTTCTTGCCAGCCACGCTGTGGAGTACTTGGACGCGTGTGATGGAGCATTGTCCTGCATGAAAATCATGTTTTTCTTGAAGGATGCAGACTTCTTCCTGTACCACTGCTTGAAGAAGGTGTCTTCCAGAAACTGGCAGTAGGACTGGGAGTTGAGCTTGACTCCATCCTCAACCCGAAAAGGCCCCACAAGCTCATCTTTGATGATACCAGCCCAAACCAGTACTCCACCTCCACCTTGCTGGCGTCTGAGTCGGACTGGAGCTCTCTGCCCTTTACCAATCCAGCCACGGGCCCATCCATCTGGCCCATCGAGACTCACTCTCATTTCATCAGTCCATAAAACCTTAGAAAAATCAGTCTTGAGATATTTCTTGGCCCAGTCTTGACGTTTCAGCTTGTGTGTCTTGTTCAGTGGTGGTCGTCTTTCAGCCTTTCTTACCTTGGCCATGTCTCTGAGTATTGCACACCTTGTGCTTTTGGGCACTCCAGTGATGTTGCAGCTCTGAAATATGGCCAAACTGGTGGCAAGTGGCATCTTGGCAGCTGCACGCTTGACTTTTCTCAGTTCATGGGCAGTTATTTTGCGCCTTGGTTTCTCCACACGCTTCTTGCGACCCTGTTGACTATTTTGAATGAAACGCTTGATTGTTCGATGATCACGCTTCAGAAGCTTTGCAATTTTAAGAGTGCTGCATCCCTCTGCAAGATATCTCACTATTTTTGACCCATTTTGCCAAAGGAAAGGAAGTTGCCTAATAATTATGCACACCTGATATAGGGTGTTGATGTCATTAGACCACACCCCTTCTCATTACAGAGATGCACATCACCTAATATGCTTAATTGGTAGTAGGCTTTCAAGCCTATACAGCTTGGAGTAAGACAACATGCATAAAGAGGATGATGTGGTCAAAATACTCATTTGCCTAATAATTCTGCACTCCCTGTATAGCTCTAGCTGTATCATCTAAAAGCGTTTTGCGGACCAAAGCCCGCAGATTCTGCACGTCCGTCAATGTGCTAGGTGATGAGGCAGCTTTATGCTTCTCTTCCGCTTTCCCCAGAGCTTCCAGGAGAGACGACAATAATTGTGTTTTACGTTTCTTCTTCAGGGTAGCTTTGCGAATCAGTATACCCCTGATAACCTCTTTGTGTGCGGCCCACACCGTAGCCGGCTGGCAGGGCCGGTGCAAGGATTTTTGCCGCCCTAGGCAAAAATTTTTTTGCCGCCCCCCCATATGTCCAGCCCACCATGTGACATCACAATGCCCCGCCCATATGCTCTGCCATATGGGCCAACGCCAGTCTTCACAAAGTGTCTTATCTGAAAAGACAGTGTGTTTACATTAAAAAGCCTACAGACACAGGCTATAGACACCAGAACCACTACATTATGCTGTAGTGCTTCTGGTGACTATAGTATCCATTTAATGTGAGGTAAATTAGAGATTAGTGCCACTAATAATATATTGGATTGCCTACTTACCACCAGATGAGGACTAGAGGCTGATGATGGGCTCAGTCTGGCTCCACAGGTCTGGTGTAGAAGAGGCTCCCTGGAGACTGTTTTTAACAGTGCTCACAACAATTAACGAACAGGAAGCAGCTCCATTTTTTAGGGCCCCTTACACAGCTCAAGGTCTGGGCCCCCAGGGGGCATACGCCTACAATGCCCACCCATAAATCCACCTACATGGCCCATCCATGAGTTGGGGATGTTTTATGTGTGCAATTTGTTTAAGGGATGTAGTGTGTTTATAGGGGATGTAGTGTGTGTTTGCGTGTAAGGAATGCATTGTATGTTTCTGTGTGTGTGTGTGTGTGTGTGTGTGTAAGGGGTGCAAGGTTTGTTTCTGTGTATGTAATTGAATGCAGTGTGTGTCTGTAAGGGGTGCATTAATTATGTAAGAGAACGTAAGGGATGAATTGTGTGTTTCGGGTGTGTCTGTGTGTGAGTAGGAATGCATTGTATGTTTCTGTGTGTGTGTGGGGGGGATGCATTGTGTATGTGTGTAGTGTAAAAGAGAGGGTTTGTGGGGTAGGATAGGGACTGAGATGGGAACAGCTTTCTTTTTTTAAAAAAATTCATAGTGCTCTCCCCTCAATTATTGATTTCCCCTTCCTTCTGTCCCTCCGTGTTCTCCCCTTCTGTCACTTAGTGCTCTCCCTTGGCCCCCTGTCCCTCTGCAGTCCCCCTTGGTGGTCTTCTCACTCCCCCCTCCCCCTTAGTGGTCCTCCCTCTCCCAAACCCCTTAGTGGTTTTCCCTCTCCCAAACCCCTTAGTAGACCTTCCCCTACTCCCCCCACCCCCTTAGTGGTAATCACCCTCCTCCCCTCTCCTTAGTAGTCCTCCTTCCTTACCCCCCTTTGGTGGTCCTTCCCCCCTTAGTGGTCCTTATCCCCCTCCCCTAGTGGTCCTTATCCCCCCTCGCCTAGTGGTCCTTATCCCCCCCAACCTCCCATAGTGGTCCTTATCCCCCCTCCCTCCCCTAGTGGTCCTTATCCCCCCTCCCCTAGTGGTCCTTATCCCCCCTCCCCTAGTGGTCCTTATCCCCCCCCAACCTCCCATAGTGGTCCTTATACCCCCCATCCCTCCCCTAGTGGTCCTTATACCCCCCTCCCCTAGTGGTCCTTATACCCCCCTCCCTAGTGGTCTATACCCCCCTCCCTTAGTGGTCCTTATACCCCCTCCCTTAGTGGTCCTTATACCCCCCTCCCTTAGTGGTCCTTATACCCCCCCTCCCTTAGTGGTCCTTATACCCCCCCCCCTTAGTGGTCCTTATACCCCCCCTCCCTTAGTGGTCCTTATACCCCCCCTTAGTGGTCCTTATACCCCCCCTCCCTTAGTGGTCCTTATACCCCCTCCCTTAGTGGTCCTTATACCCCCCCCTTAGTGGTCCTTATACCCCCCTCCCTTAGTGGTCCTTATACCCCCCCTCCCTTAGTGGTCCTTATACCCCCCTCCCTTAGTGGTCCTTTTACCCCCCCCCTTAGTGGTCCTTATACCCCCCCTCCCTTAGTGGTCCTTATACCCCCCCTTAGTGGTCCTTATACCCCCCCTCCCTTAGTGGTCCTTATACCCCCCTCCCTTAGTGGTCCTTATACCCCCCCTAGTGGTCCTTATACCCCCCCTCCCCTAGTGGTCTATACCCCCCTCCCTTAGTGGTCCTTATACCCCCCTCCCTTAGTGGTCCTTATACCCCCCTTAGTGGTCCTTATACCCCCCTCCCTTAGTGGTCCTTATACCCCCCCTCCCTTAGTGGTTCTTATACCCCCCCTTAGTGGTCCTTATACCCCTCCTCCCTTAGTGGTCCTTATACCCCCCCCTCCCTTAGTGGTCCTTATACCCCCCCTCCCTTAGTGGTCCTTATACCCCCCTCCCTTAGTGGTCCTTATACCCCCCCTTAGTGGTCCTTATACCCCCCCTCCCTTAGTGGTCCTTATACCCCCCCTTAGTGGTCCTTATACCCCCCCTCCTCCCTTAGTGGTCCTTATACCCCCCCCCCCCGCTCTCCCTTAGTGGTCCTTAACCCCCCTCCCTCCCTCCCTTAGTGGTCCTTAAACCCCCCCTCCCCTCCCCCCCCTTAGTGGTCCTTAAATCCCCCCTTAGTGGTCCTTAAACCCCCCTCCCCTCCCCCCCCTTAGTGGTCCTTATACCCCCCTCCCTTAGTGGTCCTTATACCCCCCTCCCTTAGTGGTCCTTATACCCCCCCTCCCTTAGTGGTCCTTATACCCCCCCCTTAGTGGTCCTTATACCCCCCCTCCCTTAGTGGTCCTTATACCCCCCCTTAGTGGTCCTTATACCCCCCCTCCCTTAGTGGTCCTTATACCCCCTCCCTTAGTGGTCCTTATACCCCCCCCTTAGTGGTCCTTATACCCCCCTCCCTTAGTGGTCCTTATACCCCCCCTCCCTTAGTGGTCCTTATACCCCCCTCCCTTAGTGGTCCTTTTACCCCCCCCCCTTAGTGGTCCTTATACCCCCCCTCCCTTAGTGGTCCTTATACCCCCCCTTAGTGGTCCTTATACCCCCCCCTCCCTTAGTGGTCCTTATACCCCCCTCCCTTAGTGGTCCTTATACCCCCCCTAGTGGTCCTTATACCCCCCTCCCCTAGTGGTCTATACCCCCCTCCCTTAGTGGTCCTTATACCCCCCCTCCCTTAGTGGTCCTTATACCCCCCTTAGTGGTCCTTATACCCCCCTCCCTTAGTGGTCCTTATACCCCCCTCCCTTAGTGGTTCTTATACCCCCCCTTAGTGGTCCTTATACCCCTCCTCCCTTAGTGGTCCTTATACCCCCCCTCCCTTAGTGGTCCTTATACCCCCCCTCCCTTAGTGGTCCTTATACCCCCCTCCCTTAGTGGTCCTTATACCCCCCCTTAGTGGTCCTTATACCCCCCCTCCCTTAGTGGTCCTTATACCCCCCCTTAGTGGTCCTTATACCCCCCTCCTCCCTTAGTGGTCCTTATACCCCCCCCCCCGCTCTCCCTTAGTGGTCCTTAACCCCCCTCCCTCCCTCCCTTAGTGGTCCTTAAACCCCCCCTCCCCTCCCCCCCCTTAGTGGTCCTTAAACCCCCCCTTAGTGGTCCTTAAACCCCCCTCCCCTCCCCCCCCTTAGTGGTCCTTAAACCCCCCCCTCTCCCTTAGTGGTCCTTAAACCCCCCCTCCCCCTCCCCCTCCTTAGTGGTCCTTACCCTCCCCTCCTGCCTAATGTCGCGTGGCCGGGCTGTACGGAACGCGGGACAGGAACCTTTGTTTCCTGTACCCGGCCGCCGGCGGAATGACAGGAAATGCTCAGCATTTCCTGTCATTCCGCCGGCGGCCGGGTACAGGAAACAAAGGTTCCTGTCCCGCGTTCCGCGCCGCCCGGCCTCGCTACATGGAGAGACCGGCAGGAGGGAGCGCTCTGCGCTTCCCTCCTGCCGGTCATAAACCCGGCCGCCCTCCATGCAGCAGTGCTGCGCCGCCTGGGGCTTGCTAAAGCGCTCAGGCGGCGCAGCATGAGGAGGCGCAGCGGGGACAGGGATCCGGCGCCCCCTGGTAAGTTGCGCCCTAGGCGGCTGCCTAGGTCGCCTTACAGGTGGCGCCGGCCCTGCCGGCTGGAGACCAGCCTCCGTATTCCTAGTGAAATACTCATTCAATTCCCTTCGGGTGGTTTCTACCACGGCCGGATCCTGCAGCAAAGAGGTATTCAATTTCCAGGACCACGGAGAAGCTGTACATAACTTATCTAAAGTCAGTGTGACCTCTGCGTGGTCCGACCATGTAATGGATCCAAACGCAGAATCTGAACCTCTGGACGCAGAGTGTGAGTTTACCAAGAATAAGTCAATTCTAGAGTATGTATCATGGGGCGCAGAGTAAAAAGTGTAGTCACGGTCATCTGGATGGTGTGCCCTCCAGATGTCTATTAGGCCCGTACGGTGTATAAAGGAGCGGAGCAACTTATCCTGGCTACCTCTCCTGTGAGACCTCGGGAGTCCACCATATAGACCCCTGTCCACCGCAGGACATAGAGTGGCATTGAGGTCCCCTCCTACTATTACCATGCCGTGAGGTAACACATAGATTGAGTTTTATATTACAAAGTCCTGAATACTCCGCCGTTCGGTTCACGAACGGAGCTGAAGACCCATAGGCTGGTAGCTCAGCGGTGCTTGGAAGAAAAAGTGTCCGTGTTTGGTGTACTGTGTTTATTCAATTGAAGGATATACCAGTGTTTACGGATAATATTTAGTATTTTGGATGAAAGGGGTGAGAAGGTACTTACAAAAGCAAGTCTGTCTGGATTTCTGTGTAGATATTAGTAGTGTTTCATGTGTGATTCTCTTAACTTTCTGTTTAGAATTCTTTAGAAGGTGTTGACTGTATCCTTTGTCCAAGAATATTTTGGAGAGGTCAGTTAGCCGAGTATCAATCAGATTGTCGTCACTGACGATTCTACGTACTAGTAAAAATTGGCTTTACGGGATAGAACAAATCTGTTTAGGTGGGTGAAAACTTTTATCATTTAATTAACTGTTTGAGTCAGTGGGTTTTAAATATAGATCAGTACTTAGTCGACCGTCATTCTTACACACAAAAATGTCTAAGAAGTTAATTTATACAATGCTTACAGTCGTGGTAAGTTTAATCGCAGGATGGCATTGATTAAGGTAGTTAAGGAAAATTGTGAGGTTGGTCTGTGTTCCATGACAGAGCATGACACAATCATAAATATATCTTAACCAAATAGGTACATGTTCCTTAAATAGAAAAACAGAAAATAGATAAAAATTCAATGACTTCATAAATGAATTCGTTATGAAGGGCGCATTCCAAAGTTTTATTTCTTTGCTGCTCCTCAATGTGAACAACTGCAAATTGCCTTTATGTCTTATCATCTTACCTGCATTTTGTTGAGTTGTCCTATGACCATATTTTCTACATCTATATTGTCCTTTTTTTTAATATTTTTTTTTACTTGTGCTTTTTTTCTCTTTAGTCTCATTATTTTCAGCATCCTTTTTCTTTCTGGCTACCCTTTTGTATTTCTATTTTTGTTGTTTTTGGTCTTACGCATACCCATTGTATTGTAGATCTGTCGACCACCTTCCCGAAGCCATGAACATGTGTGGTTCCTTCTTCTCGGCCATTCGCAGCCATATATTTCAGAGACAAGTACTTTACTATGGATTTGTAATGTTCGCTCATTTGTTCTGCCAGGCAACCTGATGTCTGTGGGGATTTTGAGTTTTATGCCTATCAGACATCTTCTCTTCCACTTTTTGGTTCTCTTTTCAAATAGTTTTTGCGTTTGTTTGAGCACTTTCTGCCAAAATAAGTACTCTTTCTGTTGGAATTTATCGTTGTTCTCATTTCAATAAATTTTAATATTGCAGAGTAACATCACATTATTTCAGTATTCCTACATCTACTGTTGCAGGTATTGGTACCCATGCTGGCCGTCTGAACACCCAAGGGAAATTGGTCTTCTCATGAAGATGATAATTTATTATCTGCCACATTTGACATTCCCATTCTTATGATGGATAATGCAAATCAACAAACAAATTTGTCTCACAGGTAGTTTGTAGTGCTATGGATGCTATGTCTCACTTTTAGTAAAATCCATTTGTAATGCTATTATCTAAACAGAATTTACTAGTAAGGAAGATTTTATTTTTCATTATTTTTTACATTTAAATTTTTAATTGATTTTTACATAAATAGAAACATATAGACACATTATATTACAATAAGGAACATATACATACGTACAGACTAACAATACAGACTTATATCGTTTGAGTTTCTCTACCTCAAAATGAAATGGTGTTAAGTTTTATTTTAATTTTGTCGTTAAATTATTACTATAAACTGTGTATAAATAGTCAATGAGTTTGTTAGCTCTCACGGGGATGCACTGAACAGGATAGATACTGAGCCATGGGGAGCAGAAAATAACTGTTTAAAGACCATCTTGGAGCTAGATAAGGCATATAAGGAAACCAAGACTCTTAATAGGAAAGATCTTTTAAAAAATTGTTAAAGGAAGAATAACGAAATAAACAATAAGACTAATGAAGTCCCATTAATTTTTGATTATTCAGGAAGGAATAAAGAACAAATATTGGTTTATTTTGCAGGAAGATCCTCTTTTAAGCCAGATAATTCCTAATAAACCTAGAATTATTTACAGAGGGACACCTAGTATTAAAAACCATCTCATTAGAATCAGCCTTAAACAAGATAGGTGTCTCTGTCCAATATTACATAGAACCATCTGACTTCAAAGAACACACCATTTGGATTCTAACTAAACAGTGTGGGATATGGAGCCTTGCAAACCCAGAACCAGGGGTGATAGGGCTCTGGTAAATGTGAGTTTTTTCCCCACATCCTCCATATTTATATTTTACTATCCAGAATGTCTGCACTATATTTGTCTTTATTTATTTGCAGATTTGTTGTCATCAGTTTTAGCGCGCTTTTTTGGTAAACATTATTTATATCTGTGTATACTTTTTGTGTGATTTCACTGTTATTTAGTGCAGCTATACTGAGTGCTTTATTGCTTCTATAGCGCTTACACACTGCTGGTTAAATGTATCCATGCATTTATATCAAAGTTAATTAGGGTTCCCAGATATTGTATTGACTGAATATCCCAATTGCACCTATATTTTGTGTTACGTAAATCTTCTTGAGTTTGGGAGAGATTACAGTGTATTATTTGAGTTTTTTGAAAATTCATTTTAAAATTGGAGAAACGGGGGCGGGGCCGGACCGCCGAGCGGAATGGTCGCAGGACAGACCAGCTCCTGCAATCCCGATCCAATAAGCCTATATACAGGAACTTTCAATAATTTAATTGATCAACAACTGCGACCCTCGGTGTGCAAGGGCCACCGGAGCCGAGGAGAGGCTTGCTCGTGGAGCTTTAGTCCCTCGGGGGAGAGATCCCTGCTGTATTGGCGGGACCTTGCCCGGCGGTGAGTGGAGTGGACGGCCGCCACTCCACTATCCTGCCCAACGGAGCCCGACAGGCAGGCTGAACCTTTGCGGACCCGGTCCCGATTCCCCCCCCCCTTTGGACCGGGGGGGTGATCCCGGTCCTCGCTCCTTATCAGCACTCGGAGGTAATACCAAACCACTATACAAGCCCTAGGCCCAAATCAAGATGGCCGCCAGACCTGGGCCCACCTTGCTGAAGGCCCGCTTAAAGCATGTTCTTATGGTGGACCCGCCCGCACAAGAATCCGACAACCTGTGCCCACAACCTTGGACGAAACTGCGAATGAGCAGACAACCTCCTACCCATCAGTACCTACCTGCATGATGCATGGAGCGGCCCCAGCTGTGTGTCCCTCGGGGGATAACGCTGAGGTGTAGACGCAGATGGACGCCGCACTTTGAGCATCAGCCACGACAGCACAACCTCCGAGTCGGCCGCCTGTCACCTGAGCCGCGGGCTGCCCGGAGGGGTCCTTGTTGGTGAGTACCCCGCGGAAGGAGGACTTTACCCAAGCAGAGCTGAACACATGAACCGCGAAGCCCACACGCTGCTAACCCAACGACCGGACAGGATCGGCCTCAGAGGGGCGCTGCACCGGAGCGGACTGCGGCTAGGGATAGTTGGAGCGATCAGCTCAAGCATACTGGACTTAGCTGACTCGGCTGAGAGAGCTAAAGGCGATCTTTAACAGTCTTGAGGTCATAATCTGTAATCCAAACTAAATGCTGTGTTAGCTGTGGTCAGATCTATTAACTGAGTTTGAATATAGCTGCACCCTCACCGATGCATAGGACAAGCTTTATGTCATTAATTGATATTATTCCCACACACTGAGCAACAACCATCTGTAACACTTATATTCACTACCAGCCAATACTAGTTGTTACACTATAATTGTAAAATTGTGCAGTAAAACAGACAGCGACCTCGTTAACAATAACTCATGTATCACTATGCAATGTATTTGATAACCTGTGAACCTGCAAAGCACAACAAAAATCACCATAATAGGAATGGAGTGGCCTAGCACAGAACATATGTTGTTTTATGCGCTGTTTTATATTGTGTCATAGTTAAACATGTACCTCACCTGTCCTAACAAGCAGAACAAGTGTACATACTTAATATAAGTTAATGACAGGCCCTGTCCACTGTTTCGCCTAATTTTGCGACCTACCATATATTGCCTAAACAATCATTGTGTATGTCGCCTAATCTAGTGAGAAATGTTAGCATGATGTTTATATAGGTGTTTAGTCCCCTCTATTACCGCTCCAACTCAGAGGCAATGCACCTTTAATTTTACAGACCAGCACGCCTCCAGTGCGTTTTGAGAATCAAGTTACCCCATCTCCAGCTACCCTAAGCACTGTGTCGCACCCTGATTCATAGGATTTATATGCTATACTTCTCCCGTGATATCACTTTTTGTGCTCCATGCCTTGATGAGGTTTGGGCCACCGTAGAAAAAGCGTGACCCAATGGTTTCCTGAGCAAATTTTGCTTATACCTATATTGCCAGCTAAACGTTTAGCATTTCCGTGCTGTGTTATTTACCTGCGCTAACTGTCTAGATACACCAGCGAAGTTACCCCTCAGCCAAGCTATAGAATTAACTGTTGATCCCTCTAAGGTACGCGGAAACAGACGAGTTACTTAGCAAATTGTTTTATTGTAGCTCATTCATTTCTACCTAACCTATTGTCACGACTAGTAATGTGGTCCAGCACGCAGAATCTATGTAAACATATACATAAGTCAGAAAAGGAAAAATAACAGGACAGAGCGTAAACCGGACCTTAGAATGGCCGGACTAATACGCTAGAGACAGAGAATGGTCAAAGGGAAAGCCGAGGTCAAGGAAGCCAGAAAATACTCAATACCGATAAGACAAGCCAAGTCAGGGAAACCAGAGATCAGAATAACCAGGGAAACGCCAAGGATCAGGATACCAGGAAATCAGAAACACGAAACTAGCACTTTCAGGAAACCAGGAAACTGAAACCACGACATGGCAAAGTACTAGGGTGAATTAGGGGTTTAAATACCCCTCTCTAAGCTATGATTGGTCAGAGGGCGACCTCTGACCCCAGAACGTGCGTGTGCGTTGACGTCGTGACGTCACGCACACGTTAGTATAATTCTCGGGGGCGGGGCTATCCATAGACGTGACCACGTGGTCGGCGCCATATTGGATTCGGGCGTGATGCCCGGAAGAACTACACGCGCGGTTCCCGGCTCGCCGACGAGCAGGTAAGCTCGTGTAGTCGGAGCGGTCGTGCCGGTCGGGCACGACCGTGAGGCTCGGCAGGCCGGTGACCGCAACAGTACCCCCCACTCGAAGACCGCGCACCGAGCGGGAAGGACCCGGCTTAAGAGGAAAGCGGTTGTGAAATGACCGGATAAGACGGGGCGCATGGACCCGGTCAGCAGGAACCCAACAACGTTCCTCGGGACCATAACCCTTCCAGTCAACGAGATAGGACAAGACACCTCTGGATAATTTGGAGTCCATGATAGAACGGACTTCGTATTCCTCTTGATCACCCACTACCAAGGGCGGAGGAGGAGTGGATACCCTTGTGTAGCGATTGCAAGTAAGGGGCTTGAGCAGAGACACATGGAAAGTATTCGCTATTCTCATATGAGCCGGTAGTGCCAAAGCATAGGTCACTGGATTAATACGTTGGGTAACTCGAAAGGGACCAATGTACCGAGGGGCAAATTTCATGGACGGGACCTTAAGCTTGATATGTCTTGTGGAGAGCCACACCCTGTCACCTGGAATATAGACAGGATTAGCGCCCCGTTTCTTGTCAGCTTGGACCTTCGCTCGTAATGAGGCTTTTTGCAGAGCTGAATGGACGGAATCCCAAGTATCATGAATCGAATCTAAACGGGTGTTCAAAGCGGGGATTTCTGTGTCTGAGAATGCAGAAGGAAAAACAGTGGGGTGATAACCCTGATTAACAAAGAATGGACTGTGATTAGAAGATTCATGAGTGGCGTTGTTTCTGGCGAACTCAGCCATGGGTAAGAGCTCGTACCAGTTAGATTGATTGGCATTTATAAAGCAACGTAAATAGGCTTCTAAAGACTGACTCGCCCTCTCTGCTGCTCCATTTGTTTGAGGGTGATATGCTGACGAAAAGGAGAGTTCGACGCCCAATTGTTTGCAAAAGGAACGCCAAAACCTAGAAACAAACTGGGTACCTCTGTCAGATACTATGCTTTTGGGTACACCGTGCAACCGAAAGATCTCTCTCAAGAATATTTGAACTAGATCTTGAGCAGATGGTAATTTTTTAAGTGGGACGAAATGTGCCATCTTCGTGAATCTATCAATGACCATAAGGACTGTATTAAACCCGTTTGAACTGGGTAGATCCACAATGAAATCCATGGCCAAGTGGGTCCATGGAGCACTAGGTATGGGCAGTGGTTGCAATAGTCCAGGAGGTGACCTGGGAGGAACTTTAGAAACAGCACATATTTGACATGCCCCAACATAATCTTTGACATCGTTTCTAAGAGCAGGCCACCAAAATCTCCTGGAGATGGCAGAGAGAGTTTTATGGACTCCAGGATGGCCCGCTGTGAGGCTGTCATGGAACAAATCTAGTACCTTCTTTTGAAACTGAGGTGACACATACAATTTGTCCGGAGGTTTTCCCACAGGTGCCTGAGTTTGATCTGCTATTATGGCACAGAAGAGTGGAGAAGACACTTCGGAAACTGTAGTGGCAATGAGGCATTCAGGAGGTACAATAGGATATATCACCTGTTCCGGAACTTCATCTGTCTCAAACTGCCGAGAAAGTGCATCTGCCTTGGTGTTTTTAGTACCAGGTCTGTATGTAATTACGAAATTGAATCGGGAGAGGAACAATGACCACCTAGCCTGACGAGAGGACAGTCTCTTAGCGTCCCCAATATAAGCCAAATTCTTATGATCAGTAAAGATCAAACGTGGCTCATTGGAACCTTCCAAGAGATGCCTCCATTCCTTAAGGGCAAGTACAATGGCCAAAAGTTCCCTATTCCCTATGTCATAATTCTTCTCTGCAGGTGTGAGTTTGCGAGAGTAAAATCCACAGGGATGTAAAGGCGTATCAGGACTCTCTCTTTGAGACAGAATGGCTCCAACTCCTGTCTCTGATGCATCCACCTCTAGGATAAATGGTTTGGA
Source organism: Pelobates fuscus (assembly GCF_036172605.1). Classification (NCBI taxonomy): domain Eukaryota; kingdom Metazoa; phylum Chordata; class Amphibia; order Anura; family Pelobatidae; genus Pelobates; species Pelobates fuscus. The sequence continues at coordinate 190,120,078 of NC_086319.1, read as the reverse complement.
TGGATCAGGATGGGTCAGGACAGGTGCTGAGGAAAATAAAGATTTTAATCGTTCAAATGCCTCTCTTGCTTCTTTGGGCCAAGATATACAATTTGCTCCTTTTTTTGTTAAATTGGTTATAGGGGAAATCACGGAGGAAAATCCCCTTATGAATTTGCGGTAGTAATTCGCAAAACCTATAAAGCGTTGAGTAGCTTTAAGGCCCTTGGGTAATGGCCACTGTAAGACTGCCTCCAGTTTACGAGGATCCATCTGGAAACCAGACGGAGATATAACGTATCCAAGGAATTGTATCTCCGTTTGGTCAAACTGGCATTTCTCCAGTTTACAGTAAAGGCCGTTCTGTAACAGGGTTTTCAGTACAATTCTCACATGTTCGTGATGTGTCTCTAGGTCTGGGGAATAGATGAGAATGTCGTCCAAATACACTAGAACGAACATGTGAAGGTACTCTCTTAGGACATCGTTGATAAAATCCTGGAATACCGCTGGAGCGTTACATAATCCAAACGGCATAACCAGGTATTCGTAATGTCCCATTCTGGTGTTAAATGCGGTCTTCCATTCGTGACCGTCCTTAATTCTGACTAGATTGTAGGCACTTCGGAGATCGAGCTTGGTAAAGACTCGAGCTCCCTTTAATCTGTCGAATAGCTCTGATATAAGGGGAATAGGGTAGGCATTTTTTATGGTAATCCTATTCAAACCCCTATAATCAATACAAGGGCGTAGGTCTCCTTCTTTTTTAGAGACAAAGAAGAATCCAGCCCCGGCTGGTGAGGAGGACCTACGGATATGACCCTTTCTGAGAGCATCCTTAATATATTCCTCCAAACAAAGATTTTCCTGGGGGGACAAGGCATAGACTCCTCCCTTGGGAGGCATAGTCCCTGGTAATAAGTTTATAGTACAGTCATAAGGTCTATGAGGAGGTAACCCTTCTGACTGGAGATATGATTTGAAAGGTAATTTCTTCAGAGTGGAGAATACCCACTGAAACAGTGATTGGCAGAGTTTTGTGTGTGATGAAAGGCTGGGTAAGAGGCCTTCCATCAATGGCCTCGACTGCTATAGGTTTCTCTTTATGTCTTAAGGGCAGGAGATGTTTAGGGCAGATCTTAAGGGCAGGAGAGAACTCTTTGTCTAGGAAATTCTCCGCTGCCCCAGAGTCAATCATAGCCTCACACTGAACAGTAGTGTTCTCGAAAGATAAGGTTACTTTGATCAGGAAACGGTTCTTAGTCAATTTAGGGGACATATACATCACACCTAAGGTCGGTCCCCGTACGTGCCTTAGGTGTGCAAGTTTTCCGGCCGAACCGGGCATGACGATCTTAGATGTCCCTTCTTGCCACAATACATACATAACCCCTCGTTACGTCTGTGTTGTCTCTCTGCCTCAGTGAGTTTAGCACTACCCAATTGCATGGGTTCAGGTTCTGGAAGAGGCGTTTGGCTACTCACCACTGGGTTAGAGAAACGAGGAGTTATGGACAAATTAGAACGTCTGTTACGTTGTTTGTTTTTCTCTCTCTCTCTGAGCCGGTTATCAATGTTTATCATGTAGGCAATAAACTCATTAAGACTAACCGGAAGGTCTCTAGCTGCAGTTTCATCTTGTATATTCTCAGCTAAACCTTCAGAGAAAGCAGCCACCAGACCGCTATTGGTCCAATCAACCTCAGACGCTAATGTCCTGAACTCTATTGCATAATCGGCTACAGAACGACTGCCTTGCCTGATTCTCATAAGGGCTTTGGCAGCGTTCCTCTCCCTGCCTTTAGGTTCAAATGTAGCCTTAAAGGCCGTAAGAAAGGTACTGTAATCACGGGCTATTGCGTCACCACTTTCCCATAAGGGGTTAGCCCAAGTCAAGGCTTTTCCAGTTAATTGGTTCATCAGATAGCCTATTTTAGATCTATCTGTTGGGAATGAACCTGGGGAGGCCTCAAAGTGGTATTCTATTTGGTTTAAAAAACCTCTAAATTCCTTAGAATCACCTCCATAACGAGGGGGCGGTGACAAAGTTATGGACGGTGGTTTATGTGGTACGGGAACCACTACAGGTGGCGGAACCACAGGTGGTACAGGAGGGACCTCTAAATAGGCAGTCCTCTGGAGCAAGGTCTGAAATGCCTGAGCAAATTGGTCTAACCTGTGGTCCATATCCTCCACCCTATTCTCACAGGCGATCATATGTTTGCATAGTTCTGCAGGATCCATGGCCATGTCGTAATGTCACGACTAGTAATGTGGTCCAGCACGCAGAATCTATGTAAACATATACATAAGTCAGAAAAGGAAAAATAACAGGACAGAGCGTAAACCGGACCTTAGAATGGCCGGACTAATACGCTAGAGACAGAGAATGGTCAAAGGGAAAGCCGAGGTCAAGGAAGCCAGAAAATACTCAATACCGATAAGACAAGCCAAGTCAGGGAAACCAGAGATCAGAATAACCAGGGAAACGCCAAGGATCAGGATACCAGGAAATCAGAAACACGAAACTAGCACTTTCAGGAAACCAGGAAACTGAAACCACGACATGGCAAAGTACTAGGGTGAATTAGGGGTTTAAATACCCCTCTCTAAGCTATGATTGGTCAGAGGGCGACCTCTGACCCCAGAACGTGCGTGTGCGTTGACGTCATGACGTCACGCACACGTTAGTATAATTCTCGGGGGCGGGGCTATCCATAGACGCGACCACGTGGTCGGCGCCATATTGGATTCGGGCGTGATGCCCGGAAGAACTACACGCGCGGTTCCCGGCTCGCCGACGAGCAGGTAAGCTCGTGTAGTCGGAGCGGTCGTGCCGGTCGGGCACGACCGTGAGGCTCGGCGGGCCGGTGACCGCAACACCTATTACTATGCTCTTCGAAAAAAAAAAAATTGTGCACTTTCTTTCAGCCACTGTATTACTCGCATATGTTCCAGTATAAATGCACGCTGTTGTGGCGTATGTCAATCGTATGTACTCCCTTTGCACACCAAAAATAAAGAATAAAAAAAAAAAAAAAATTGGAGAAACGACTAAATTCGTCTATACATTCCATAGCTGAAGGAATGGAGCTCTCCGGTTGGGTAAAGGTAAGTATTATGTCATCAACAAATAGCGATATTTTTTGCTCGCTGTCCCCCATTACAATTCCTGAGATATTATTAGATTGTCTAATAAGGGCCGCTAAGGGTCCAATAGAAAGAACGTACATCAGAGAGGCCAAGGGGCACCCCTGACGTGTTCTGTTCCTAATATCGAACCATTGAGAGTTCAAGCCATTTGCAAATACTTTTGCTTTGGGAAAAGTGTATAATGACATAGCTAGATCTTTAAATAACCGTTCAATTCCAAATGCTGTCAGAGTTTTAGCTAAAAACTTCCATCCCACTCTGTCGAAAGCCTTTTCAGCATCGATACTCATGAAAACAGTTGGTAAATGTTCTTTATTAATTTTCATTGTCATATTCGCAATTTTTCCGAAGATAATCGCCGCCCGATTTGCCTCTTACAAAAACTGATTGATCATTATTCACTGAATCTGTAATAACTTTACTTAGTCTATTTGCAAGAATTTTTGAAAGTATTTTTATATCTAAGTTTATAAGAGAGATTGGGCAGTAATTAGAGACAAAATTTGGATCTTTCCCTTGTTTAGGGATAGTTGATATAGTAGCGCTTAATAATTCTGATGATATGTTTTTAGTCGTTTTTATTTCAGTAAATAATCTAAATAGCATAGGAGATATTGAGATTCAAAGGTTTTATAAAAAAGAGCAGTTTAGCCATCAGGGCCAGGAGCTTTCCCACTAACTAAATTATTTATTACTGACTTAATTTCTTCAGTTGTTATATATTTATTAAGTTCTTTTAATTTTTCTTTTTTAATTAATGGGAGGGTAATTTTATTAAAGAATGAGTTAAGCTCCTCTTTAGAGATTTTAGATTCTGGTAAATTATACAAAGATGCATAATAATTTGCAAAGGCATTCCCTATTTGTTGAGGGGAAACCTCAACCCGAATATTGAAGCATCTGTGTGGACAAGGAATCTTTCATTATGGTCAGGGACAGCATTGGTTAATGCATGTTTTAAGGTTTTAAAAGCAACATTGCTCTCGGGAAACCACAGGGCCTGTTGGGGAAGGTTTTTTTAGGTCAGTTAAGGGTTTGGCTATGGTGCTGTAGGTGAGTAAACATTTTCTGTAGGATCCCTTGGTGCCTAAGGAAGCAAGGACCTTTACTTTAGTTCAGGATAGTCACATTAAGGTTGGGGGAAATGGAGTGGAATCTACTGTTCTGCAGCCTGTTGCTGGGTGGTCATTGAAAATGCTGCATTAGTAGGTTCTGGTTGGTATGAGGAGGTAAACCAGCCTAGGTCATTCCCCAACAGTACTTCAGCTTCGAGGCTCCTCATAGTGCCTATATCCACACCCCGAGCATCCACCTCCCGATCAAGGTGAACCTTAGCAGTTAGTAGCCGATACACATGTTCATCTGCTATGCAGAGCGCCACTGGATCTCCAGCCAGTTGTCTCGGTTAGTTTGATGAAATTGGTTGAACCAGGGTAATTTGTAGCTATGGTGTCCTGTAATCCTTGGGTACCCAGCCCATTCACCTATCAAGCCTACCGATGATGGTAAAGATTGGTGCCAGAAGCTGCTTGTAAAGAGTCAGCCTCGTGAAAGTACTCCCCAGTCCTCCTCGAGAAACCTTGTTTCTGTAGTGATGTTACTTCCTGAGACCTCCGAATAACAGTGAGCCAAAGCCGTCTCAGCTGGAAGGTTGCTGGCTTCCAGGTGGGCATAGGTTGCATCTTGAGACACTTGTGCCAGAGATGGCCAATCTGATCACATTCGTAGCACTGAGGTATGGTCTGCCTAGGCAGATAAATGCGGGTTGGAGTGGGTCCTCGATTGGTACTAGTGCAAATTATCCTCAGGAGCAGGTATTACTTTTATGGGCGGTGGGTGGGTCAGCTGATTGGCTGAATGGTCGTAGAGGTGGACCGTTGGGTTTCCTGATACTCCTCCACCAAGTTGGTTGTTTTTTTGAATAGGGCCGGCGATCCTGAACCCAATCCCAAACAATCCCAATCAAAAAGGATGACTTGAACCGCCTCAGCCACAATAGTTACCTGGTACCCCCGTGTGACAAACTCCCCTTCCCACATGAGTTTACCACGAGCTCCTGGAGGAGCCTGCTTGCCAGCCTCCTGCCCACAGTCTCTGAGCCCTGCAGGGAAACCTGTAAAAGACTAACAAACCCCTGAACCGATCTGGGTGATTTTTGAAAATGTTGGTCGCCCAGATCGGGGCTATCAGGGGATGTAACTTTTGTGGGGGTTTTATGTGTTTTAAATGTATTTTTTAGATTTTGTAATACTGTATGTTTTTCTGTGCCTGGAGATAATTGAGTTAGTTCAGTTCCTGACTCAATTATCTCTCAGGCACAGAGGAGGCATTTGCAACTTGTAACTAGTCCTCTTTTAGGTCCAGGAGAGGGATTATCCTGTTTGTGTGGGAGTGTCGGGGGCGTGATTAACTGTCTGAAATTGTATAAAAATGCTCCCAGAACTATGTGTCGTCTGGTTACTGGGAGGTGAAAAGGCTAATTACTGTTCCAGCTTGTTCAAGCATGGGTGACTCAGCGGGGAAAGTCTTTGTAAGGACTAGAGCTCCCAGGACTGAGTGTCGTCCAGTCCCTGGGAGTGGATAGAGCTAGTCCCCTATTCGGCTCCAGGATGGAGAGGTTGCAAGACCCCAGTCAAGCCACGAAAAAATGTTGGTCGCCCAGATCGGGGCTATCAGGGGATGTAACGTTTGTGGGGGTTTTATGTGTTTTAAATGTATTTTTTAGATTTTGTAATACTGTATGTTTTTCTGTGCCTGGAGATAATTGAGTTAGTTCAGTTCCTGACTCAATTATCTCTCAGGCACAGAGGAGGCATTTGCAACTTGTAACTAGTCCTCTTTTAGGTCCAGGAGAGGGATTATCCTGTTTGTGTGGGAGTGTCGGGGGCGTGATTAACTGTGTCTGAAATTGTATAAAAATGCTCCCAGAACTATGTGTCGTCTGGTTACTGGGAGGGGAAAAGGCTAATTACTGTTCCAGCTTGTTCAAGCATGGGTGACTCAGCGGGGAAAGTCTTTGTAAGGACTAGAGCTCCCAGGACTGAGTGTCGTCCAGTCCCTGGGAGTGGATAGAGCTAGTCCCCTATTCGGCTCCAGGATGGAGAGGTTGCAAGACCCCAGTCAAGCCACGGGGACTGGGAGCAGATGCGCTGAGGTTTTTCCCCTGTTCCAGCAAGGAAGCAGTCCTTTGGCGGAGGTACCCAGCCAGGGTACAGGGAGCTCTGTTACACCCTGCATCTAGCTCTTGACTGTTTGCTGCATCTTGTGGCCCCACTCAGTGAAGGTTAGCCCTTAAGTCTTTCTCAGATCCTGAAATTGTTGCTGATATGCCTCCAGGGTGATAGCTAGAGCTATGATTGGGTGAAAGCCTTTCTTTCACCTAATCATAGTCGTGGCACTCATCATAAGACATTTATTTTTAAGGTTACTTAATATAATCTATTTAATAATTAAATATGGGATTTTACTCATGCCATGTGGCCATTTTGTGTTTAAGTCGACCACTGTTTCAACGTGGCCCAATATTGGTCTTATAATAATCTTAAGAATAATCTTAAGGGAAGTGCAAACAAATACTTTAAAACAAATTTACAAACCATAATTAAAAATGATCACAAAAGGAAATTAGGTGGATTTTTAAATTAAAATGCTTTCCCCAAGAGGATTAAATGGAAAAGTTAATTTTCCAACTTCATGTAAACTAATATATTTTACATGATTGAGTTACTATTTTTTTAACATTGTATTTAGCAGTTAATCCCTCCTTTATAAATCCATTGCTAGGTAGTAAAGAATAAAACAAATATTAAAAGGTGAGGTGCCCTCCAGCCCCAGGCCTGCACTTTAATGCTACAAACTCGGAGTCTCAATGAGTCCCAGTCTGGGAAAATGCCTTTGGGCATTTCTTGAATGGTCATTGTTGTTGTTGTAGCCCTTGGAGTCGATATGCCTGGAAGGGAACTCCTTGGCTCTTCTTTGTGATGCCTCATGCTAAAGCATCCAAAGTAGCCAGCCTCATGCTCTGCCAGGGCGCTTGGGGGGCAGGAGTTTTGTGCCGCCCCCCTGAAAGTGTCATCCGATGCAAATGCCTTGTTAACCACCATTGGCTGGTATTGATCTATGCGCTTGTTCCACTTTTTGGACACATATTTGATAATAATCATATTTACCTGCTTTTTTTCAGCCTGCAGAGTAAGGCAATTGTTTAATTCAAAACTAAAGCTTTTGAATGAGACTTTTTTCTCACCAGGTTCCACTCCATGCCCTCCCCTTCTTCAGACAGAGAGCTGGAAGTGGTCTGTCCAAGCTAAGCCTAGTGGTGCAGTGCTTATTTAATTGACTGAAAGCATTTAGATAACGCTCTCAGCTAATGGGCTTAGCTTAGGAGAGCTAATGAAGCTCTTGCTTAGGTGCTTCCAGCTCTCTGACTGAATCAGTGGATTATAGGGAGTGGGGCCAGGTTGGCCCATAAGAAGTTAAACTATTTAAAAAACGTTTGACTTCTTGCATTTGGGGCACCAGTGTGCAACAGTGGGTTGTAGTGGTTATGGTGCTTAGAGTGTTTTTTTTTAATAATTATTTATTGTATTTTGATATCTGGAAAATGACAGTCAGTAAGGAGGTTTTGCCCAGAATTGTGACGACTGTATTTGGAAAATATCTTTCTCTTTTACATCCTTTTTGAGGCTGAGTGATATATGAAACTTTAGGGCTATTTTGCACAAAACGTTCACATGGAGTATCAAAATCAATGAGACTGAGATTCATATGCAACATTTGTCAGTTATACTAAATAATTGCTAAAAGAAAAATAATGTATTTATTTAATTAGAAAGGATACATTACCTTTCACTAGTGTGTATGGCCAGGATTGTCTTAATAATTGCACTACAGGCTTTAAATTATCCATTTGTTAAAGCATTATATAGATAAAGTCTGAAAAATAAATTTAGAGAAAACAAAACAATACAGAAATAATAAAACATTCTCACATTTTAACTTGCCCCTGCAATATGTTGCTATGGTTTATTTTAATTTTATTTTTTTGTTGTGCTTAAGCTTATAAACAGGCTTGCTTCGACGCGATAGCTGGAGCCAGTAATGCAGTGACAATCATTATCATGGCATATGAAAACGGCAAATTACAGGTGTATTACAGGAGTATATTTGGAAGGAGAAAATTCCCTAAATCACAAAAAAAACTACTTACAACGTGTGTACTTTTTTTATCTTTATGTATAGCATTGTGTACGTGACACAGTGTGTGTATATACTGTCTGGATGAGTGAGTTTGTATAGAATTGTGTGTATAGCAGTGTGATGTTTTCTAAATGTGCATAACTGTGTGTGCATACTATTGTGTAAGTGTGTGTCAGTGTCTGTATACAGTGAGTGTGTACAAAATATTCCTTATGCCATATAGGCTCTAAACAGTCATTTGCAATTGTGCAAATATAGCAGCACCTTAAAGTGTACTTAGCCCAAAAATGTATTTCTACTTTTTGAAGGGTTAAAGGGGAATGTCTCCCAATTAATTAAATTACCACCCAATTTCAGGGTCTGCATTCAATTGAAAGAACAAATTTCTATCTTGAAGTTTACGCAATCTATCCTTGGTTATATCACTTCCAGGAAGGACTTACAGTGAGTGTGGACAGCCCTGAATGCGAGCCAGAGATAGCAAAGCCGGTAGCAGTGGCGTACACACAATCCATGGGGCCTCAGTGTGAAACTGATCTGTCCCCCCCCCATCCCCGATCCATGCCCCCCCCCCCCAGACACATACATACAGACATACAGAGACACATACACACATACAGACACACATACAGACAGACACACACATACATACAGACACACATGCATACAGACACCTCCACTCCAGACAGACACACACATATATACAGACACACACACCCCGACAGACATACACACAGACACTTACATACAGAGACACACACATATAAACAGACACACACACAGACACATACACACACATACAGTCTGTATGCATGTGTGTCTCTGTATGTGTGTGTGTCTCTGTATGTATGTGTGTGTGTGTGTGTGTGTGTCTCTGTGTGTATGTGTCTGTATGTATGATACAGACACATACATACAGAGACATACACAGACACACACACACACACACACACACAAACACATACAGAGACACACACAGACAGACACACACACATTTACAAAATGTTTAAGTCACCCTCCTGTTTCCTACCTTTTGCAGGAGGGTGACTTTCCCTGGGGTCCAGTGGGGGCTCAGCCTGATGGGAGTCAGAGCTCCCACTCTGACTTCCTCCTCCTTCCTCCCGCATGGCTTTCTGATAGCTGGGAGGAGTGACCGGGGCAGTCACTTCCTCCCAGCTCTGTCTGATGTCATCACAGGGGGTCCGGTCACGCTGTTAAAGCGCCCAGCGCTGACCGAGCCCCCTGAAAATCCATATCCATCCGGTGGCCCTAACATTCATGTACATTGAATATTATATCCTATTAAGGAATGTTTTAAGTATTTTTAATTCCATGCATGTCATAGAGGTTTTTGCACACATTTTACACAACACTTTACATAAATTGCACTTTATAAGAAGTTTTGTAGCACAGAGTGTAGTGCACGTTCTGAATAAATTATGCACACAAAGTTTGCACTATACCTGTTACACTCACATAATTACGTGGTTTAAGAAATATATATTTAAAAGTATTTTTATTGTCTTAAAGACAGCGCACCTTACAATATTTTATTTATACTGTGAGTGTGTGTCTAAAATGCGTTTACATGCCATTCATAACAGAGATGGATATTCTGGTACTATTTCTCTCACCATTCTCCCTTTAGGCATCTGCATACACACACACACACTGCTAAATACACACAGACTGCTGAACACACACACACACACACAGACTGTTGAATATATACAGAAACTGCTGAATACACACACAGATGCTGCTGAATACACAAACAGATACTGCTAAATACTCACACACACTGCTGAATACACATAGACAGGCTGCTGAATACCAGACATCCCAAGTCTCTCGGTAGTTCCGGGAGACTCCCACATGTTGAGTGCGGCTCCCTGATACCTGCAAGTAATACACAATATCCCGGAAATCTCACACAAAATCTCATGTGTGTGTGAGTGATTTCCATTATATTGTGTATGATTTGTGCCCCCAAACACACCCATATTACCCACTAATCAGGGGCGCGGTCAGGTGCCAGCCCTTTAAGAACCGTCCAAGCCCTTGTGATATCAGCCGGCAGGGAGGAAGTGACAGCTACACACACTGACACTCAGATACACAGTGGACCCAGGCCAATTCGGGACTCATTCCTTTCGGATTGGCACGGCTACGGAAGCGGCGAGACTGGGTTTGGGTGATGATCGGGTAAAAAGGATCGACAGGTGGGAGTCGCTGAGGTTCAGGTCTTACGTCAGGCCAGACAAGTTGTAGGTCCCACCGTTTTGTCACCCGCCAGGGGGACTCCGATAACGTGAGCCACCCATTCCAATGTCCTCAATCCCCTGCGGCATTCCTCCAATCCGGGAGGCCCGACACATAGGAAGTCATCCAGATAATGGACTACCATCCTAGTGCCCACTTCCAGTTTCACCACCCATTCCAGAAACGTGCTAAATTTCTCAAAGTATGCGCACGATATGGAGCACCCCATGGGCAAACATAAATCCATGTAGTACTCCCCCTCGAAGTGACAACCCAGCAAGTGATGGCACTTCGGGTGAATTGGTAAAAGGCGAAAAGCCGCCTCTACGTCCGCCTTAGCCAACAACGACCCACGTCCAAAGGGCCTTGTCAATGTCGTCATTAACGGACGACCCCTTGGGGTAGGACAGGTGATGAATCAGGCGGTACTTGCCGGGCTCCTTCTTGGGTACCACCCCCAACGGTGAAGTTAGGTAAGGGAGGCTCCCTGAATGGCCCCGCCACCCTGCCCAACTGAACCTCCTTAAGCAACTCTTCCCTGACCACCCCCGGAAATTCCCCGGCCATCTTGCTGACAACCGGCAGAGGAGACAAAGAAAAAAGCCACACAAATCCTGCCACAACAACAGGTAAGTGCAACTTTAGATTAAAGTGATCCTTATATCTAAAATGGCCACTACCTATACTCCCCTTATAACTCCACCCCACTCCATATCCTTAGGCCCATCCCTAACCACTGACCCTTAGATGGCCTGTCTCCTGGCAATGTCAAGGCCCACTCCCCTTAGCTACGCTGCTCCATGGGCTACAGGTGGCTGGTTCTGATATTGTAGGCCTTTATCCTCACAGAAAACTACCGGAAATTGTATTGTCGGTATTTTTGCAATATCGTCACTGGCCACACAGTATCTACTACCGGCTGTGCTGGTAAAATACCCCCCAGGTGGCAATCCTAACCCCCGTAAGAAATACTCCTTCATCTATGTGTACATCAATCAAAATTTCTGACTTTATAGGTAGAGCAGGAATATCTGGACATTGTAAATCAATGATTAGCTTTCTATGTATGAAAACTGTTACTTTTGAAAGCTATAGCATTAGGAATACAAACCTGTATCAATAACACTATAGTGTCCTTTAGCCATAAACGTATGTTTTATTGTGCAGGATTAAGAGGACACGTATTTCTAATGTTAGACTTTCCCTCTTCCTGATTACTTTTATGGGCCCCATAAAATAAAATAAAATTGACTTAAACCTTTTATTTCACACTGCGCCAATGTGGATGCAGCCACTGCTATTGCAGGACAATAATATAATCGCTGTCAGAGTGGCAGCCACTAGAGGTATCCTTAGCAATAACTGTAAATACTGCCTTTTCACAGAAAGGACAGTGATTACAAATCAGAGGCTGCAGGGGCAGGCTCTTTGTACCAGAACCACAATATTGAGCTGTAGTTGTTCTGGTGTGTAGAGTTTTTCTCTAAGTGGTGTTTGGTTATTGTCTTTATGATTATGATGATTGTCTTTATTTTTATTTAATGGATCACTATAGTGTCAGGAAAACAAACTTGTTTTCCTGGCACTATAAAATCCTTAGGTACCCCCCTCCCTCAGGGCCCCCCTCCCGCTGGGCTGAAGGGGTTGAAACCCCTTAAGTCACTTACCTTTATCTAGCGTCGGGCTCCCTCGGTGCCGGTGACCTCTCCTTCCCCTCTGACGTCAGCTCCCGAGTGGAGCCGAATGCGCATGCACAACCAGAGCCGCGCGCGCATTAAAAACGTTCTGCGTGCTCAATGCAATTTTCGCATTGCGCGTTGAGGAAACGCCTCTAGCGGCTGTCAGTAAGACTGCTATGTTTACAGCTGCAGGGTTAAAACCTGGGGGAGCTGGCACCCAGACCACTTCATTGAGCTGAAGTGGTCCGGGTGACTATGGTGTCCCTTTAATGTATATATTTTAAGAAGCTCATTTGACATAACCAGATGTAATATACTGAAATTAGTAATAGCAGCAGATTATGTTTTGATTGATGTTACTTTTTTATTTTTTAAGAGTATATTCAGTAAACAGGCAGTTGTGGTGAGTTGTCAACTGACTTACAAAAATATATTCTAGTCATGCTGGAACAAAACCCAAGATCAGCTGTTTTACCCTAAATTTTGCAGACCAGTTGTCAACTTACTTTGTATTAAATAAATCAATGCAACTGTTATCTTAACCTTGAGTTACATTGTTTGGATATAAAGATATAAAACCGCAGATTACATGTGGCAGATAGTTGATTTTGCAGAGAGTTCATTTTTTATCTACAGTACATGAGTACATGTAAAATATTAGGAGACTATTATGCAATTCTCAACTTTTACATTAGTAAATATCCCCTCTATGGTGAACTTTGATCGAGGCTGTTCAACTCTGCCCCTGACCACAGTCTCCCATAGAAAAATATTTTTGTTGTACCGTGAATTATACAGTATTTTTTTTTTAACAATTCTTTTAAAAGATATGGTGTGTTTTTATTGCATTTTGCTATTTGTGTATCAATATGTTCACCCATCCGGTATATTAAGAGTTAAGGAATTTATTTTTGCAGATATTTTGAAAGTATATTTAAAAAATAAAATAAAAAAAAATAGTTATGAGTGGGCATATTGTGTGACTGTTCACTGTAGCACATTAATTTGTTCTGATTTGGAGAATGAGGAATGTATGAGCTGCAAGTGTAATTCTGTGACCTTTTCCCTATATTTACTGGGTTGTAAGGACTACTAGACATGATTGGAAGGATTACAGTGAGGAAAAAGGTTGGCACCACCAGTAAACAGAATCCATGTCTGGCAGCGTCTTAAAAAACACATGTCATTCCTTCCTATACATATTTTGTCTCATTTATTATTATATATAATTAGAGAAGGAAATTATCAATACGTGCACATATTATTAAAGGTACAGTCTATGCACTATACAGTTGTAATCAAAATGATTCAACCCCCACTGAAAATTTAGATTTACTGTCAAAATTTACAGACTTTCAGCTGTTTGCAATGAACAAATTAAACAAAAGCAATTGAAATAGCTCAACACAGCAAATGCTTCAGGTGGTTTCCCTATATTCAACTGAAAATGCAACTTATAATGACTACTCCAGTCTCAAAATGATTCAAACCATTCATGGGAAACATCTTTAGAACGTAGTAGAGTACTCTTTGCTGTTATGACCTGCTGTAAACAAGATGCATAGCCAGACAGCTTCTGGCAAGGAATCCTGAGGAACTTTAACCCATTGCTCATGAGTAATGACCTCCAGTCAGTGGCGTACGTACCGCGGTCGCAGGGGTCGCAGCTGCGCCCGGGCCCGGCACACCAGGGGGCCCGGCCGCCCTACGGCCCCCCGCGACCGGGTAGCGGTTGCCACACTTTGCGGCCCCGGCCCGTGCGGCAAAACGCCGGGGTCGCATGTTAAGGGGTCCATCGGGGGGCCCGGTCTGCGCTGAGCGCTTTAAGTGCGCGACCGGGCCCCCTGTGATGACATCATCACTGCTGGGAGGAAGTGACCGCACGTCACTCCTCCCAGCATACTGAGAACCCGCGTGGGAGGAAACTGAAAGGAGGAGGGAGTCAGAGTGGGAACTCTGACTCCCATCAGGCTGAGCCACCACTGGACCCACACATGGTAGGAAACATTTTGTGTATTTGTGTCTGTGTATGTGTGTATGTATGTCTGTGTCTCTGTATGTGTGTATGTCTGTGTCTCTGTATGTGTGTATGTCTGTGTCTCTGTATGTGTGTATGTATGTCTGTGTCTCTGTATGTGTGTATGTATGTCTGTGTCTATGTGTGTATGTGTGTATGTATGTCTGTTTCTCTGTATGTGTGTATGTATGTGTGTATGTATGTCTGTGTCTCTGTATGTGTGTATGTATGTCTGTGTCTATGTGTGTATGTGTGTATGTATGTCTGTCTCTGTATGTATGTATGTATGTGTGTATGTATGTATTTGTCTCTGTATGTGTGTATGTCTGTGTCTCTGTATGTGTGTATGTCTGTGTCTCTGTATGTATATGTGTATGTATGTCTGTGTCTCTGTATGTGTGTATGTATGTCTGTGTCTCTGTATGTGTCTGTGTGTGTCTCTGTATGAATGTGTCTGCGTGTGTGTCTCTGTATGTATGTGTCTGCATGTGTGTATGTATGTATGTGTCTGTCGGGGGTGTGTGTATGTGTTTGTGTCTGTATGTATGTGTCGGGGGGGGAGGGGCCCACAGTCAGGGGAGAGAGGTTCACGGTGGGGGGGGGGGGGGCCCACGGATCAGTTTTGCACCGGGGCCCCATGGAGTGTGTGTACGCCACTGCCTCCAGTTCATTAATATTCTTGGGCTTACGTGCTGCAACCGCCGTCTTCAAATCCCACCAGAGATTTTCTATGGAATTCAAGTCAGATGACTGTGATGGCCAAAGTAGAATTTTCCAGGACTTCTTCTGCAAGTAAGCATTGGTGAAACTTGAGGTATGCTTTGGATTATTGTCTTGTTGGATGGTCCAATGATGCTGTTTTCAGTGTATGCTTCATGTTCTTCCTCCAGACATACCAGTGATCCATTGGGCCAAAAAGTTCCAGTTTAATGTCATCATGCCACAAAACAGAATCCCAAAACTTCTGTGGTTTATTTATATGATTTTGAGCATATCGGAGTCAACTTTACTTGTACCTTTGGGTCAGTAGTGGTGTGCGTCTTGGAGTTATGGCTTGAAAACCTTCTGCGTTTAGAATGCCTTCCTGTGCTCACTGAAACCTCAGTGCCTGTTCCTACAGATCTTGCTGCAGGTCTATTGGAGTCACTCAAGGGTTTTTCACAACCTGCCTTCTCAGAAATCTGGTTGCAGCCATTGAGATTTATAGCTTCCTTTTTCTACCCCATCCAGTGTAACCACTGTTCCTTCAACTTTGAACTTGCAAACTATGCTTCCAACTGTGTTTCTAGTAACCTGCAGTGCATTTATTAGCCTTTTGTATCTTGTTTCTTGTTTTTGAAGGGTGATGATCTCTTCTTTTAACCCCTTAAGGACCGGACTTTTTTTGCGATGTTGTACATTTGCGACCAGGCATCTTTTTGACACTTTTGTGGTGGTTGTGTTTAGCTGTAATTTTCCGCTCTCTCATTTACTGTTCCCATACAAATTATATATTGTTTTTTTCAGGACAAAAGGGGCTTTCTTTACATACCATTATTTATATAATCTCATGTAATTTAATTTTTAAAAAATGAAAAAATATGATGAAAAATTGAAAAAAATACATGTTTTTTTACTTTTATGTAAAAAATCTTTTACTCATCTACAAAAGCGAATGAAAAAAACTGCTAAATAGATTCAAAATTTTGTCCTGAGTTTAAAAAATACCCAGTGTTTACATGCTTTTTGCTATTTTTTTGCATGTTATAGGGCTATAGGTACAAGTAGGATATTGAGGTTTCAAAACCTATATTTTTAAAATGTATCAATAGTGACATTGTAACACTATTATCTGTCATAAATCGCTAAATAACACCCCACATGTACATATTTTTTTTAAAGTAGACAACCCAGGGTATTCAATATGGGGTATGTCCAGACTTTTTAAGTAGCCACTTAGTCGCAAACACTGGCCAAAGTTAGCGTTCATATTTGTTTGTGTGTGAAAAAAGTAAAAAACTAAATTGAACGCTAATTTTGGCCAGTGTTTGTGACTAAGTGGTTACTAAAAAAGACTGGACATACACCATTTGCAATACCTTGGGTTGTCTACTTTTGCAAATGGTATGCCATCATGGGGGTAATTCTCATTCCTGGGCTACCATACGCTCTCAAAGGCAACGTAACCAACCTGGCCATTTTCAATGTAAAAATATGACCCATATATTTGACCCTGTAACTTTCAAAAACGCTATAAAACCTGTACATGGGGGGGTACTGTTATACTCAGGAGACTTTGCTGAACACAAATATTAGTGTTTCAAAACTGGAAAATGTATCACAACAATTATATCATCAGTAAAAGTGCTGTTTGTGTGTGAAAAATGCAAAAAAGTCACTTTCACTGACAATATCATCGCTGTGATATGTTTTACTGTTTTGAATCACTAATATTTGTGTTCAGCGAAGTCTCCCGAGTAAAACAGTACCCCCCATGTACAGGTTTTAGGGTGTCGTAGAACGTTACAGGGTAAAATACAGTGATAGCAAATTAAATTCTCTGAACTTTCGGCCTGGGTTGGCAGGCAGGTCCCTTAAATTGCAATCAATAAAATAACTTAATTATGTAAAAATATTACATAAATACGCACGTAGAATTTAAATATATATGCATATTTATATATTTGAAGTCTACGTGTATATTTATATAATTATTTATGTAATTTTGTATATGGACATATGAATAGTTCGTATTCTTTTTATTTATTTATATATACATAGATATATATACAATTTCATTCTAAGTGTATTTTGATATAAATATATATATATTAATATCAAAATACAGTTAGAATAAAATTTCGTATAGATATATAATTTTTTTAAAATTTTTATTATTATTTTTAATTTTTTTAGTTTAATTTAAATTACTTATTATTTGTAGTTTATAATAATATATACACAATATATATAGTTATTATATATATTATATATATACACGTGTGTAATTTAATTATAAGTGTATTTTTATATTAATATATGTACATATTAATATAAAAATACACTTAGTATGACATTATATATATGATATTTAGACGTATATTATATATATATAATATACGTCTATATATCATATATATATACACACATATATAATTATAATTTTTATTTATTAACTTTAAACTTTATTTTTTTTATGATTTTACACTAAGCAGGGAGACTGCCTGTCAGCACAGACAGTCCCCCTGCAGGCAGAGACATGGACACCTATTGTGACCATGTGGTCGCCCTGTTGGGCGATCACATGGCCACAGGGGTCCTAATCCGCCATGGGGAGACTGTCTGGGCTGCAGGCAGTCTCCCCACAACGGGAGCACCGCCGATCGCCGCCGGGGGAACGACGGCGATCGGGTAAGTACATTGGACCGTTAGGACGGTTCAGGACCGTCCTCGGTCGGCAATGCAAAAATGCCGATGACGGTCCTGAACCGTCCTCGGTCCTTAAGGGGTTATCTTTGTGAAGTATTGTTTTGACTTCAGTTATTTCAAGTGTTCCAGCTCAAGCACACCTGGTGCAATTAATGAAGCTCTTGATTAGTTGCATCAGGTGTGCTTGAGACAATACCCGTTTTACATATTTGTGCTGTTGTGAGGGATTCTATTTAGGGGGGTGAATAATTTTGAGACTGGAGAAGTCATAATAAGTTGCATTTTTAGTTAAATTTGGGAAAACCACATGAAGCATTCATTGTTTTGAGCTATTTCAATTGCTTTTGTTTGACTTGTTCTTTGCAAACAGCCAAAACTGTAAATTTTGACAGTAAACCTGATTTTCAATGAAGGTTGAATAATTGTGATTACAACTGTATAGCTTACAGCCTGTTGAAATGGATACATTGCTAGTAGGCTAGAAGTGCCATTCCCGGTTTCATGTCGAACTCTTTTCAAGTGGTTTTTGCGTCGCAATTTTTTTTATTTTAATTTTTTGAATTTCTTTTCTTTTGTGCAAGTTTTTTTTTCCATTTTATGAATTCAACAGAATTATGTATTTTTATTTGGCTTTATTTGAGGGGGTGACTAGGGTCTTGGGGAGGGGGGGTAATTTCTACATTTGTAAATTTCTACATTTAGCCCCAACCTGTCACCCATAGTCACTTGGGCCCCCACCCGCCACCCATGGGTGGTGGCTGGAGGGGAGACAATAGGTCCCCACCCTATTGTAACTTTTGCCCCCACCTGCCGCTCATGGGTGGGGGGTAGATAATAGGTCCCCCCCATTGTAACTTAAGGGCCCCCACCCGATACGCATGGGTGGGAGCAGGGTGTGTGGAAAATGGGTCCCCCCTGTTGTATTTTAGGTCCCCACCTGCTGCACATGGGTGGGGGCCAGAGGGAGTGGACAATAGGTTCTCCCCCATTGTAACTTAAGGGCCCCCACCCGCTGCTCATGGATGGGGGACAGTGGGGCTGGGAGTAGGTCCTCCCCCCATTGTAATCTCATGGCCCCCACCTGCCGCTCATGGGTGGGGGCCGAGGGAAGACACTAGGTCTCCCGTTTAGTCTGGTGGTCCCCACTCTTGGTGCATGAGTGGGGGCTCCTGTTAATTATTTTTATAGGTGCCCCACTAAGGGGCACTTTATTAAAGTAGTTGGGGGGGGGGTTACAACAGTGAGCAACCAGTTATAGCGAGTAGGGGCAGATTTATTACTAATACTAAGCAATAAGTCTTTCAGCGTTTTAGTAGAGAGCTAATACCGTTGGAATTAGGGAGCTATCAACTCGCGGCACGAATAGGATAGGAGTTTCATACAGTCAAATGAAATTCCGATCCGAACAAAAGTCCTGAATGAACGAACTGTTCTCATTCTGTTAGGATGAAATTCGTTAGTTTCGCCAGCGTTCGAACGCCGAATGAAGCAGCAGGAGGAAGGTGAGAATTGTGGGAATTTGCTCCTCCCCTGGGTCAAAGCTGGCCAAGCGTCGGAAAAATACGTAAGACAAAATAGTAAAAAATAGTCCCTACTTTGTCTTATGTTTTAAAGAAAACTAGAGCAGACAGGAAAAAATGAATAACAGATCCTGACCGAGGGAGAGAAGAGGAAGCAATTGGGGAAAGGTAAGTTCGGCATGACAGTGCCACTTTAAGGGGTTAAATGGCAGATAATGGAGCACTAAGACCGCATATCTATACACCAAAACTGCTTCATTAAGCTAAAGTTGTTTTGTTGCTTAGAGTATCCCTTTAGCCAACGGTTAAAGAAGCATTAGGCATATTTGAAATAATCATGCAATGTATCCAATATACAGTCCATCTCAACCATGGAACCCGATTACTTGCATTTTACAATTACCTGTTACATGGGTTTTTTCTAAGCATAAGTATATATATACTTATATATATATATATATATATATATATATATTTTAGCCAGTCTAAAGCATTTTTCTCCCTATTGGATACATTTAGGTTAACATATTCAGACGCTTATTTGATGTATTTGTTAGCAAGATTAATATTTTGTTCTTATGTTTAAGCCTTCTTAGCATACAAATCCTTTTTTTTTTTTTTGCAATAAAATTCCTGAATCAAATGCGATTAGTTTTTCAAGTGAAATTCTGAATGGTAAAATGTCAGGCAGTCATTCCAGCTGCCCCATCCTCTCTTTTCCTTTGCAGCCAATGAACAGAATGTTTTCAGGGTTATGTCACTTTAAAGGAAGTACCCGGAAGAAAAAAAAACATTTTGCATCTTGTCATGTTTACATGTTGACAGTAATATCCTAATACATTCAGGACTAATAACATGTAAGGAACACCCCCTAATACTAGTGTTGAAGGAGTTAAGAACACTGCACCACATGTATCTTATTTCTTTGTTGTAGTTGGGATACTGGAGCTGTATCTTTAAGAGGTGTTTCAGAAACTAGAACTGAATGCACTTTGGCTTAGTATTACAAAGAGGTGGAGTCTCAGTCAGCTCTAGAGGCAGTCTGCTCTTTATGACAATAAAGAGTAGAGAATTAGCCTGATGCCTGTTACAGTGAAGACAGAAGACAGAGAGAGCAGGTAGAGAGGTAAGGACTTAAGATCCTGGGGACCAGGGGGTGGACAGTGGACATAGACATTAAATAAATCACAACTTGTTATTCCAAGGGCATCCAACAGCTGAGGAAGAAGGAAACTTAACATTTCTTACTGGAGGAAGCTGTAAAGATATGCAAGAGCAACCCATTGCTTGCTCTGGTGTTCTTCTTTACGAGGCTGCGTGGGGGGTTTAATTGTTAGTTCGGTGCTGTATTTTCTCTTACGGTTCAAGCACCCTGTTCTCATTAATATTAAAATAATACATATTCGTAAAGCTCTAGCGATTTACGGCTTTCTTTATACAGAGCTTGAGATGTTTCAGTCACTTTGTATACTAACCTGCTAAATGTTTAGATCATTTAAATAATTGTTAGACTGATTTATTGAAGCAGTACACTTTGTTTTACTTTTTGAATTTAAATAAGTACTAAAGATATATATTTTTTTTCGTGCATCGAGAGATTTTTTACTTAGGTTTCCAGTAAGAATATTTTGGTGCACACACCACTGCGCATGCATAATAGTCTTGTACATAAAAGAACGCGTTTTGTGAGTTCTAATATTCTTCACCTGTTCAGTTTTGTCTGGTAAGTCAAGTGAGTATGCCGTTTCTCTGAGTACGCCGTTATA